>NW_027555060.1:60000-72580 GCF_964656455.1 Halichoerus grypus | reverse complement strand
AAAAAAAAAAAAGTTTATTGATTATCCATCGACCTGTCCTCCCTCTCCCAACTGCTTCCCAAGGGAAATCCTCGGTCTCATTCCACATAGTCACTGGCTGTTTTCGCACACCACCTTCCTGTCCAGTAAGAGGAGGAAGGAAGATGGACAAACAGGAACCAGCCCCACAGATGGCACCTCTGCACAGAGGGGTGAATGTGAGTCTCATTGGGCCAATTGTGACTCTGAGCCGTGATCCCAGGGTTGTTTAAAATATGGAACAGAAGGGGAGCACCTGGGTGGCTCAGTCAGAACAGCACATGACTCTTGATCTCAGTCAGGGTCCTGAGTTCAAGCCCTACACTGGGACCACAGATGATGAAAAATGAATGAATGAATGAATGAATGAATGAATGAATTTTTAAAAATAAAGTATGTAATGTTTATCTCTTTAAAAAAAAAAAAATGGAATGGAGGGGCGCCTGGGTGGCTGCCGGTTTAGCATCTGCCTTCAGCTCAGGTCATGATCTCAGGGTACTGGGATCGAGCCCCACCCCTCTGGGGCTCCCTGCTCAATGGGGAGTCTTCTCCCTCTCCCTCTGCCCCTCCACCCACCCATGCGCACAAGCTCTCTGTCTCTCTCTCTCTCTCTCTCTCTCTCTCTGTTTCTCTCTCTGTCTCTCTGTGTGTGTCTCTCTCTCTGTCTCTCTGTCTCTCTCTCTCTCTCTCTCTCTCTCTGAAATAAATAAATAAAAACAAACAATCAAACTTCAAAAAGGAAAAGGGCAGGGACATTTATGATTATTCATGGCGAAAGATGGAGCACGTATATTCAGGAAACATATGTACCGTAGATTCCCATGTTTACTTCGGGGTGGAGACCTGACATGTGAATGAGGCAAAACTGAGTCCCTGATGTCAGGAGGTTATCTGAGGACAAGGAGAAGAGGCTGTGGGCATGCTCTGAGAGCTGGTACAACCTGGATGGGGTCTTAGGCTCCTTTTCTCAGGTAAGGAATCAGGACCTTGCTTGTTCATAGGCTGCAGCCATTATCAGTTGACCTTGAGTCCAGACTTCTGCAGAGACAGCCAGTATTTGGTAGCAGGGCCTGAAAAGACACAATAGCTGATTAGGGGGAAACAGTTCCCTGAAAAACAAGCTTTAAGCTTTCTGCTAGCATCAACCTCATTAACCTTATGGGGCACGGTTTCAATCCCCCCCCCCCCCCCCCCCCACCACCACCACCCACCACCAAGTTATGGTCATTCCTCAGTCTTAGGGAATTGGGATGATGATGGCTGTGGCTATTCTTCCATCTCCTCAGGGGAGGTAGGTTTTGGGCAAACAACAGTTTCTGTAAATCTTAGCTGTAACATGGCTATGTTCAGGGCTAAACAGAAGTTTTCAACCTACAGGTTAAAAGGGAATAAAAATAACAGGGAGTCAGACATGCTACATTTTTCCCTGTTAAAATTTCCCCTTGTCCATCCTGCATTCCATTTCTATGAAACATGGGCAGAGGTCTGCCTTCTTTATTTAACTGCTTCAAGCTGAATTAAGGTGCAGTGGAGGCTTTGGAATGGAAGGATCTGAGACAGTGCAGGTCGCAACTTTTGGTCCCTTGTGCTAAGGGAGGGGGTCTCAGAGATAGTTCCTTATCTGAGAACTTGGTTATTTTTCTACATGGTTTGGTACTACATGACACCATTGATTTTATCCCCAAGTGTAGTCTAAGGAATAGTAACAGTAGAGTCAAACCCAATTCTCTCATTCTCTCTCAAATTGATCTGATATCGGTGGGTATCCAAGAATACAGATCAGTAAATTAGTCTGAGCCCCTCCCCTGGGGGGGGGGGGAGGTAGTGGTGGTGAAGGGCTTCTGGTAGCCAAGTAGCTTAGTGTTTGATTTTATTTACATGGGTTCTTTTTTCTTTCTTTTTTTTTCTTTTAAGATTTCTATTAAGTAATCTCTACACCCAATGTGGGGCTCGAACTCACAACCCCGAGATCTAGAGTCGCATGTTCTACCAGCTGAGCCAGCCAGGTGCCCCTATTTATATGGGTTCTTATTTTCCAAAGAGGAGTTAATACAGGTGCAGCAAGGTGGAATTAAGGATCATAGACTCTGCCTCATTCAGCAAGTGATCTCGTAGTTAATAAGAGGCATTTCTATGGAAACAAAAGGAAAACACTGGTTCATGGTTGGAACTAAGGGATACACCTGGCGTCTAAGTCCAGAGTGCTGCCAGTGAGAAGGTCTCTAGATGTCAGGCTTGAAGCATCCTCCAATAGAGTGGGAGTGGGCAGGGGCAATCTGACGGATTTTTCCGGTGTATAGTTCAAATGTCTCATTTTGAGTGACTCATAGAGCAACAGGCACAAAGATTGTCTATATATGAGTTATTGTGGTCATTTCCCTGAAATTTATTTCAAGTTGTCCAGCTTTCATTTGCCAGACTTCAGGAAAAAGGACAGTTTTAGTTCTTAATGATTGTAAGATAAGAGAATGGGAGAATGTTGGAAACCTTAGTTTGAAGAGTCACAGTCAGATACTCAAGGAAACCAGAAGGATCCAGGATCCAGTCCAGTTTTATAGGCAAACAACAAACGTTCAAAGATAATTACTCTAACACTCACAAAAGTGTGTCATTGAAATATAATCTTTCTCTCTAAAGTCACCTTCATTCCTGTCAAAGATAGCCAAATGAAGATTAATTTGTTTGTAAAACAAGTCCAGTTTTAACAAACTTGGCCCAATCATCTACGTAGGGACAGCAAGAATAGCAGTTGACCATATATGGGGTCTTTTTTCTCTTTTCTTTTTCCTTTCCTTCTTTTAAATCTGCTTTGATGGAGCTTTTTATAAGGAATTTTAGATTGATCCTTTAACTGCCTTTTTAAAGCCGAGAACCAAGCCAAATATTTGCCATCAGATTCGCCTGCAAGACTTGTAGATTTGGGTGAATTCCTCTCTTCTTTGAGGCCCTCCAAATTTCCTGAAGTTCCGGCATCTGCCAGGAGGTGGCACTCTTCACTCACCTGGTAAGGTTGAGGGGACCTCTGTAAGCAAGGTTATCAGGCCAACATTTCCAAGGGGCTTTATTGGCTCCATAAAGTCAATCTGACTTTCTTAAAGCAGTCTCATTATATCTGAGTCTACGCATGTGTCTCTTCGAGATGACATTCCAGGGGCACCTGGCTGGCTCAGTCGGTAGAGAGCACGACTCTTGATCTCAGGGTTGTGAGTTCGAGCCCCACGTTCAGTGTAGAGATTATTTAAAAAATAAAATCTCAGAGGAGCGCCTGGGTGGCTCAGTTGTCAAGCGTCCGTCTGCCTTCGGCTCAGGTCATGATCCCAGGGTCCTAGGATCGAGCCCCGCATCAGGCTCCCTGCTCCGCAGAAAGCCTGCTTCTCCCTCTCCCACTCCCCCTGCTTCTGTTCCCTCTCTCGCTGTGTCTCTCTCTGTCAAATACATAAATAAAATCTAAAACAAATAAACAAAAACTTTATGGGCACCTGGGTTGGCTCAGTCGGTTAGGCAGCTGCCTTTGGTCCAGGTCATGATCCCCAGGGTCCTGGGATTTTGAGCCCTGTGTCAGCAGGGAAACTGCTTCTCCCTCTCCCTCTGCCCCTCCCCGTGCTGGTGCTCTCTTGCTCGCTCTCTCTCTCTCTCGCTCTCTCTCTCTCAAATAAATAAATTCTTAAAAAAAAAAAATATTTGGGAATTTCATATAATTTTTGGAACAGTTGCAGCATTTACGCACATAATGTAATCTAAGAAGGCTTATCACTATTTGTTTGACAGTGCTTCCCATGTAACTTAACATACCAAATAGACTAGATTAATTAGTCAAGAGACTCTATTTAGGATTTGATTTTCTCAGCATCTGTTGAAAATGAATGAAGGAAGGAATGAACAGCCGGCCAGCCAGCCAGCCAGCCAGCCAGCCGGCCAAACCAACCGACCGACCGACCGACCGACCGACCGACCGACCAACCAAGAAACATCTCAGAAGGTTTCAAGGCACGTGCCTACATAGGGTCACAGATCATTACAAAACTTAAAACTTTATTATCTGTTTCACCAAGGTGCCCACAGGAGATTCTACAGAAGGTTATACAGTTAGCAAAATTGAGCTCCTTTAATATTGAGAAGTTTTCGTTTTCTTACATAATTAAAGACCTGATAAAAATGAATATAGAAACCTTGTTTTCCTGGGCAGGTGAAGAAAATTTTTTCTTCTTTTTTAAAATTCCTTCCTTCCTTCCTTCCTTCCTTCCTTCCTTCCTTCCTTCCTTCCTTCCTTCCTTCCCTCCCTCCCTCCCTCCCTCTCTCTCTCTCTCTCTCTCTCTCTCTCTCCCTTTCTTTCAGATTTTATCAATTTATTTGACATGGAGGGTGGTGGGGGCAGGGAGCAAGCACAAGCAGCACCAGGAGAGGGGCAGAGGGAGAAGCAGACTCCCCGCTGAGCAGGGAGCCCGATGTAGGTCTCTGGGGCTCGATCCCAGGACCCTGGGATCACAACCGACCAAAGCCGCTTAACCGACTGCGCCACCCGGGTTCCCCTTGTCTACAATTTCTTATCAAAAGTACACTAACAGGGGCGCCTGGGTGGCTCAGTCGTTAAGCGTCTGCCTTTGGCTCAGGTCATGATCCCAGGGTCTTGGGATCGAGCCCTGCATCGGGCTCCCTGCTCAGCGGGAAGCCTGCTTCTCCCTCTGCCACTCCCCCTGCTTGTGTTCCCTCTCTCGCTGTGTCTCTCTCTGTCAAATAAATAAATACAATCTTAAAAAAGAAAAAAAAAGAGTACACTAACAATCCAAGAAAACCTTGTCATTTTAACATAGAAAACCCAAATCTCAATCTTATACCAGTGTGCTTTTCAAACTGCCTTCTCCCAATCTTAGTCAGTCCTGACCATGCATAAAATTCCTTTTCAAAAATTCTCCTTCACAAACCCCTTCCACAATTTCCTTTTTCATTCAGACTCGGTCTTAAAGTTTTCTTTCTTTAGATATCCAGTCCCATTTCAGTACAGCATTACTTTCTTTTCCCTCAACAAAAAAATGTTTTCTCATTTCTTGTACCTCTTTTACACGTCTCCTACCTTCTCACACACGGAGTTGTTTTTGTTATCATTTTGTAGCAGTCCCAATTCCATGTGGCAGAATTTTAATTCTTAGAAATCTCAGTCTCTGGTGAAACGTTAGTAGTAACCAGTGGCGCACTCTCTATTACACCAGAATTCTTTAGATTGGCAAACGTATGAATATATTTCATAAATTTTATTTTTATTTATTTTTTTAAGATTTTATTTATTTGACAGAGAGAGACACAGCGAGAGAGGGAACACAAGCAGGGGAAGGGACAGAGGGAGAAGAAGGTTCCCCAATGAACAGGGAGCCCGATGTGGGGCTCGATTCCAGGACCCTGGGATCATGACCTGAGCCGAAGGCAGACGCTGAACGACTGAGCCACCCAGGCACCCAAAAGTGGTTTGTTTGTTTGTTTTTATAAAGGTGATGGAGAGGTATATTTTGATAACCACAAAGACAGGCTCACTGTTGTGACGGGAGCGTGGCACATTCCACTGCCCACCCAACGGCTTGTAACGCAGGGAGAACCGAATCCAAGTGCTTTTATGACAGAAAGAGAGAGAGAGAGAGAGAGAGAGAGAGAGAGAGAGAGAGAGAGAGAGAGAGAAGGAAAGAAAGAAAGAGAGAGAGAAAGAAAGAAAGAAAGAAAGAAAGAAAAGAAAAGAAAAGAAAAGAAAAGAGAAGAAAAGAAAAGAGAAAAGAAAAGAAAAAAGCAAAGCAAAGCAAAGCTGATTATTTGTATTATGTGTGACACTGATAACTCCAAAACCACGTCTTTTTAAAATAAACCAACAGGGGCGCCTGGGTGGCTCAGTTGGTTAAGCGACTGCCTTCGGCTCAGGTCATAATCCTGGAGTCCCGGGATCGAGTCCCGCATCGGGCTCCCTGCTCAGTGGGGGGTCTGCTTCTCCCTCTGATCCTCTTCCCTCTCATGCTCTCTGTCTCTCATTCTCTCTCTCTCAAATAAATAATAAAATCTTAAAAATAAATAAATAAATAAAATAAAATAAAATAAATCAACAACCTTGAAATTGGCTTTAACGCCAAAGAAGTTGCACCTGCGTCCACTAAAAAGTCAATCGATTGTTTCCCCCCTATCAGGCTCCTGTGGGGAAAGTCTGAAGCGGGCGGTCTAAGACCAGGGGAGCCCTCGGGCCCCTTCCTGCTAGTTTGGGAGGTGCTCCAATTTAAACCTCCTAAGGAGGTGGCCCAAGGGCTTGGGGTGTTTTTTGCTCCTTGATAAGGGGGTGGGGGGGAGGAGGAGGAGGAGAAGGGGGAGCCCATGGCACTGAGGGGGGGGCGGGGAGGGGGGAAAGGGCGGCTGAGACGGCGGCAGGGGAGTAGAGCGCTCCAGGCACACACACCAGTGGTGCAGAAACGGGGCAGGGGAGGCGGCAAGGGGGCCATTGGCAAGGCCCAGGGCAGATTTACATTTACAGTTTGGGACGAACCTTTTCTTTTTTTCCTTTTCCGCCTCCGCCTCCGCCCCCGCCCCTTTCTTCATCTCGTTCTGCTAAATAGGCTTTGTCTGTGGTGGCTTTTCAGCCCTCCGGAAGCCAGTGGGTTGGGCATCGGTTCTGGTGCCTGTACTTGGGGAGGAGGAGGAGTGGGTTTCAGATTTCCAGCATCGGCCTGTCTTCCTCCTCTTCTTCATTATTTTGACTGTTGGGAAGTGGGAGTCAGGTCAGGTGTGTTAAATTTTTGTCTATCTCTGGACCGTCCCTCGGGTCCCTTCCCTTGAGGCATCTTTATTGTGGAGTGACATAAGAGTCTGAATGTAGGGAATTTCATCCCAGAGCATGTGAGCTTGAAAAACTTCTGGGTTTATTCTTTTTTTTTTTTTTTTTTTTTTTAATTTTTTTATTGTTATGTTAATCCCCATACGTTACATCATTAGTTTTCGATATAGTGTTCCATGATTCATTGTTTGTGCATAACACCCAGTGCTCCATGCAGAACGTGCCCTCCTCAATACCCATCACCAGGCTAACCCATCCACCCACCCCCCTCCCCTCTAGAACCCTCAGTTTGTTTTTCAGAGTCCATCGTCTCTCATGGTTCGTCTCCCCCTCCGATTTCCCCCCCTTCATTCTTCCCCTCCTGCTACATTCTTCTTCTTTTTTTCTTTCTTAACATCTATTGCATTATTTGTTTCAGAGGTCCAGATCTGAGATTCAACAGTCTTGCACAATTCACAGCGCTTACCAGAACACATACCCTCCCCAGTGTCCATCACCCAGTCACCCCATCCCTCCCACCCCACCCCCCACTCCAGCAACTCTGGGTTTATTCTTATCTGAGTTTTACCATGCCCGATTTTTACAAGCACCTGCCTCTAAACTCTTTAAATAGGGGCACCTGTGTGGCTCAGGCGGTTAAGTGTCTGCCTTGCGTTCACGTCATGATCCTGGGGTCCTGGGATGGAGCCCCACATCCGGCTCCCTGCTCCGCGGGGAGTCTGCTTCTCCCTCTCCCAATGCCCCCCACCCCACCCCCAGCTCCTGTGCTCTCTCACTCGCTTTCTTTCAAAGAAATAAATAGAATCTTTAATAAAAATAAAACTCGGGGCACCTGGATGGCTCAGTGGTTATGTGTCTGCCTTTGGCTCAGGTCATGATCCCAGGGTCCTGGGATCGAGCCCCCGCATCGGGCTCCCTGCTCAATGGGAAGCCTGCTTCTCCCTCTCCCACTCCGCCTGCTGGTGTTTCCTCTCTCGCTGTGTCTCTATCTGTCAAATACATAAATAAAATCTTAAAAAAAATGAATTAAATAAAATAATAAAAATAAAACTCATTAAATAGAGCTCCTTTACAAATGGATGTTAGCAATAGCAGCCGGAGGTAGAGGAAATTCCTCACATGTGTAACACATACGGACACACAGACACAAACAAGATGCAAACAAATTTTAGCCTTTGTTTCAGTCTTATTTGTGGAGAGGACATGAATGGAGAGGACATGAAAGACCCAATGTTCAAATCTCCCCCTTTTATTAAAACAAATCCAACTGCGAGGCAGCATTACCGAGTACAGATCCCATCCATCAGTTGTTTTCCATTTCCAATGGAAACAGGGTCGGTTTTGTGCAAAGATACCAAAAGCTGCAGCAACAAACCAACCAAATGAAGACCAGAGCATCTCCCTGAGTGTTGGTTCCTCCCCAAAAGTCGGGACTTCACTGAGGGAACCAAAGAGCTTCCTAGTTTCTGATCACCTGGTCTCATAGCAGGCTTTCTCTAATTGTGTACACAATTCAGACATGTCAAAATAACCCCACTTGGGCCATCTGAGACTCGTGTTATCGTGAAATGTTTCCCATGCAAGTAAGCACTTGCAAGTATAGGCTCCCTGTGCATTGTACATGTAGCCTGCAGGTGTTTCTTGTGAGGGTGGGCAGTTGTTTCCTCAACATTTGGTGCAGGGTTATACAGGGTTTTGGTTTGTTTTGTTGGTTTGGTTTTCTGCACACGTGTGTGTGTGTGTGTGTGTGTGTGTGTGTGTGTGTGTGTGTGTGTGTGTGTTTTGGGGCGCACACAGACACACAGACACACACGAAACCTGTTTGTTCTCTCCCTAGGCTACAAAAAGCTCAGGGGCGCCTGGCTGGCTCTCTACCAGCAGCACGCTGCTGACTCTTGATCTCAAGAGTCCTGAGTTCCAGCCCCACGTTGGGCGTAGAGACTCCTTCCACAACAGCAAAAAATAATACCGAAAAGCTCGAAAAACGCCTGGGCCCCGGGCAGGATGTCTATGCCAACCAGACCTCCATGAAAAACACTTTGTACGGCGACAGAAGGACAGAGGCAGCATCCTACCCCCAACCCCACAGCCTGCCTCCTTTCCGGCCAAATGGCCAGCATCTGGGAACGGCTTTGAAACATTCTCAGTCAATGACTTGGGCCTGCCTGTTGGGAAGAGCGCTATGCTGTTCATTTCCCTCCTGGGTGAGCCTAGGAGGGTGAAGCGGCGGTAGCTCTCAGTGGGGGAGGGGGCGCCACGCGATCCAAGACACAGGACCAGTGTGGGAGCATGAGATCTGTATGGCCCCGAGGGGTACAGGGTAGCCTGTGAATCCTTTTCCAAAGAAAAGCGGCAACATGAGACCGTGCAACACACCTTTCCACACCATCTGCTGATGATGCTACTAGGACTTCTGTCCTCAGAGATGACACTATTTTACCACCGCCTAAAGTTTTGTTCTGTTCTTTTATTTTTTTTGTTATGTTAATCCCCATACATTCCATCATTCGTTTTGGATGTAGTGTTCCATGATTCATTGTTTGTGCATAACACCCAGTGCTCCATGCAGAACGTGCCCTCCTCAATACCCATCACCAGGCTAACCCATGCTCCCACCCCCCTCCCCTCTAGAACCCTCAGTTTGTTTTTCAGAGTCCATCGTCTCTCATGGTTCGTCTCCCCCTCCGATTCCCCCCCGTTCATTCTCCCCCTCCTGCTATCTTCTTTTTTTTTTTTTTCTTAACATCTATTGCATTATTTGTTTCAGAGGTCCAGATCTGAGATTCAACAGTCTTGCACAATTCACAGCGCTTACCAGAGCACATACCCTCCCCCGTGTCTATCACCCAGTCACCCCATCCCTCCCACCCCACCCCCCACTCCAGCAACCCTCAGTTTGTTTCCTGAGATTAAGAATTCCTCATATCGGTGAGGTCATAGGATACATGTCTTTCTCTGTTCGACATACTTCGCTCAGCATAATACCCTCCAGTTCCATCCACGTCGTTGCACATGGCAAGATCTCATTCCTTTCGATGGCTGCATAATATTCCATTGTATATATATACCACATCTTCTTTATCCATTCATCTGTCGATGGACATCTTGGCTCTTTCCACAGTTTGGCTATTGTGGACATGGCTGCTGTAAACATCGGGGTGCACATACCCCTTCGGATCCCTACATTTGTATCTTTAGGGTAAATACCCAGTAGCCACGGCCTAAAGTTTTAAGAGAAGGGGTCGGGGGACTCGGTAGCACGGGAAAATCATTCCGTCGTCCCACTCATCTTAATGGCTCCTCGTGGGAAACGAGGACGCCATACCAAGGAGCAGAGCACCGATCCATGGAAACACATGGGTGAGCCCCAAAAACATGACACTAAGTAAAAGGAACCCGACAGCCAGGGTGACATAATGCCTCGGGGTTCCACGGGTATGAAAAAGCCAGCCGAGGGCGCCTAGGTGGCTCAGTCGTTAAGCGTCCGCCTTCGGCTCAGGTCATGATCCCGGGGTCCTGGGATCGAGCCCCGCATCGGGCTCCCTGCTCCGCGGGAAGCCTGCTTCTCCCTCTCCCACTCCCCCTGCTTGTGTCCCCTCTCTCGCTGTGTCTCTCTCTGTCAAATAAATAAATAAAATTAAAAAAAAAAAAAAAACCACCCAAGAAGAAGAACAACAACAACAACAACAACAACAACAACAACAACAACAACAAAAGAAAAAGCCAGCCGAAATAGCCCCATCCTAAAGGGAGGGAGCGAGCAAGCAGATCGGAGGCTGTTGGGGGAGAACAGTGAAGAGAGCCAGGGTGAGGGTGAGGGTGAGGGTGAGCGTGACGGTGGGTGGGGGCGAGGCGCGGACAGGAAGGGGGGAGGGGTAGTAGAGGTGTTTATTTCTTTTGGCGGTGATGGAAATGTTCTGGAAATTGCAGTGAGGGTTGTGCAGCTTTGTGAGCCACCTTAAAAAAAAAAAAGAAGGCCACCAAATGGCACACGTTTAAGAGTATGCGAAATATGGCATGCGAATTGTATCTCCACTTCGAAAATCTGTGACGAAACAATGTAATGGACATAGGGAAGGAGGGAGGGAAGGAGGGAGGGAGGGAGGGATGGACGGGACCCTCACCCTGGCTCTCTTCACCGTTCGATCCATCGATCCATCGACCGATCGATCCATCCATCCATCCATCCATCCATCCATCCATCTATGCATGCCATGCATGCAGTCTGTCGGTTCATGTAGACATCAAAGGGGGGGAGGAGGGGAAGGGGGGAAGGGGGGAAGGGGGGAAGGGGGAGGGGGGAGGGGAAGGGGGAGGAGGGCGTGCATGATACTGGGCATGGTTTTTATTCTGAGTGCTTTTATTTGTTCCCCAAACTAATCACCTCTGTGGAGATAAACAAAAGATCACCCACACGAGAACGGGAATCCTTTCTTGAGGGCAAGAGAGTCTGCGGTCGGCCACCACCGCCTGGGTCTGGCAGAGACGCCAAGCAAACGCAGGCCAGGCGGAGGAGTGGAAAAGCTTTCTGGTGACAAAAGGGGAAGGTCCGATGAGAGGTTGTTGGGGGTGGGGGAGCAGGACAGGAGCTGACTAGAAGAGGAGTGTCCTAGGTCATTTCAGGGAAAGAGAAACTTGATTTCCGTCCGTGGGTCCATCGATCTCATTCTCTGGATCTAGCTCTATGGAGAATCTCAAGGTTTTAAGTTTGTTGAATTGATGATGTCGAAGGCGCTTAGGGAAGAACAGAGGTTCCCATCTCCGAAATGATCCTCAAAAATCATTGAGGATCATTTCCATCCTACTTCCATCCGCCTCTGGACTGCCTCCCGAAACCCACGCTCTAGCCACACCCCGCCTCCCACCCTTCCCCCCTCGCCCCGCCTCGCCCCGCCTCGCCCCGCCTCGCCGCTGGGCCTTTCTCCAGCTTCTTCCCCGCCCGCCCCATTCTCCCCCCCCCCCCCCCAACCTCGCAGCACCCATCCCGATTCCTCCCAAACCCTCCCCACCAGTGGCTGGACCTCTCTGGTCGACCTCTTTTGGGCACTAGAAAAGCCACGAGCGGTCGGGCGGGCGGCACCCGAAAAACGGCAGTGCAGTGAATCAGTGAGTCTGGGTGTGACGAATAGGGGGTCGCAGGGTGCCTGGGACGCAGCGCCTGCCTTTCTGGTGCACGGCCTGGTCCCGATCCACCTGGGAGAGTAGCGCTTCCCGCCTCAGGGCGCGCCGTTAGCCAAAGAGGGGCCTCTGGGGATCTTTCTCCTACCGCCCCTAGGGTGGGGACATCTGCACACGGCTAGGGGACGTGCTCCTCACGCACGCGCCTTCCGACCCACCCAGGCTGCACCGGTTCCGGCTCCGGACAAGGGCGCTCTTGGAAATGCGTGAGGCACCCTGGCGCCCGCAGCCCAACGACCCGGGACACGGGACGGTGAGAACGGCCCCCGATCGGATGTAGAAATGTCCGCAAAGCGAAACCCGCCGTTCCTGCGTCATCTTCGTCTAACCGGACACCGTCGGTGCGTGGAGAAACTTTGAGCGTTTTGCCACCAGCGCTCCAAAACGTTTGCTTTTTCTCTAGACGGGGGTCCGGGATGTGGTAGGATTTGTCTAGAAATAGAAACAAAGGACGAGGCCGTTCATGTGTGGGACCCAGACGAACACATTCGAGGGCAAGACCAGGCGCGGCCAAGAGGACTAGACGGGTGGACGACTAGACACGGTCAAGGTGGAAAGCGGGGGGGGGGGGGGGGGGCGACTGGG
>NW_027555060.1:22500-47500 GCF_964656455.1 Halichoerus grypus | reverse complement strand
CCAGCGCACAGGGGGCGCGCGGCACCGGATCGGCAGCCGGACGGGGGGAGGCCACAAGACGGCTCAGCGGCGAGGAACTAGGCGGCGCCGGAAACGGGAAAAGCGGCGGGGGCGGAGAGAGGACGGCGGGCAGCCGCGAGGAAGCTCAGGGAGCCCTTTCAAAAGCGCCTCCGGACCAAAGGTCGGACACCGAGGGCCACACGGGGTCCCACCACCCGAGGCCTCCAGCACAAGGGCGGTCCCGTGGCACCCAAGGACGCCGACCTGGCCCCCACGGCGGGCCCTGGCAACCTCGCGGGGCTCGGGCCCCGAAACACCACCAACACCACCGCAGTCACGCCCGGCCCCCAGAAACGCTCTCCCGCACGCACAACGACGCCACCCCCGCCACCCAGCTGGAAGCCGGACCCGCGCGGGCCCTTCTCTCCTCCTCACCAGGGGACCGAGAGCACTTCGCCTGGGGACGACCACCCCCCGGAAAACCCGTAGCTACGGCCCGGGGAGGGGACGACACCCAAACAAGCGGCGAGGCCGGTTTCGGTCCCGAGAGAGCGGATCGAGGACACAGACGCGCCTTCAGGCATCCGGTCGAGGCAAACGGCAGCGGGAGTGCGTCGGCGGCGCCGGGGAGGAGGAAGCACAGCGGGCTGAGGGCCGGGAGCGCGTGGGGGGAGAACCGGTTCGGGGAAGGGCGCGCCAACGAAGACGCAAGCCGGGCCACCAGGTAAACGTGCACGGGATCCCACCGCCACCAGCACGAGAGCGGTCCCGCGACGCCCAGGACGCCAGCCGGCCTCAGCACCCTTGGCGAGCCTCCCCACGAACCGGGCCCCACACCGCTGCGGCCCAGACCCACGTGAACCCCCGCCGCGGGGCCCCGTCTTGAACCTCCGTCCATCCGGTCCGTCCCGGAAAGTCGCGACCCTGGAGAAGCGCCCCCAGGCGAGAGCGGCCCGACCCGTGCCCGGAACGCCACCCCCAGCGGCGACTCGGGACGGGAGCGGGCGGGCAGACAGCCGCTCGCGCGGCACGGGGAAGCGGGGCGCGCGGGGGGCGCCCCCCGAGCCCCTCGGGAGACAACACCGCGAGGGAGCGGCCGCGCGCGCGCTCGCTCGCACACGCACGCGGGAGCCCCACGCGCCGGACGCCGGCCAGGCCCGGCGGGACCCTCCCCCGACTCGGAGGGGGGAGGCGCAGGCCGCGGTAGGCAAAGAGCGGCGCTCGGCCCCACCGCGGGGCCGGCAAAATCAGACCCCCTCACAGAGAGGAAGAGCTCTGCCCAACACGCAACGGTAGTCACCCCGCGTCGGTGGCCACACTACACGCGCAGAGGAGGGGCGGCGGCTGGGGGGTTCCGGTACCCCAAGGCACCCTCTCGGATCGCTAGAGAAGGCTTTCTCACCGAGGGCGCATCGCCCCCACCCAAATCGTCCCCCCCGCCCGGCCGGGCCCCGCGGAACGGCGTTCCAAAGGCCTTACAAAGCCAAGGGCTCCGGGGGGCGGGCGGTGGGTTCACGCGGCAAGGGGACAGGCAAACAGGGCAATCCTGAGCGCTCGCGGCCGGGACCCCAGAAGGAGACCGCCTCCGCCCTGCCACACACGCCATGCTCACGTCACCGACCACCGGGAGCCTCGCGCCTCGGGCGAGGCAACGACAAACGGAGACAGGCACGGCATGCCGGGCAAAAAGGCAGCAGCCCCTCGGTTGGCCAAGCGCCATGGCGCTGGCTCGGCCCGCCGCAAGCGGCTCACACGCCCCACACCAAAGTCCAATCCCCACCACCAGCACAGCTTGTGGCAGGCGACGACGAGGCGCCCGCGTCCCACGGGGGGGCGGGGTGGGCCTCCCTTACCGACTCCACCACCCGCTCCTCGGACACGCCACCGACAGCGGTGGCCCGAGGGAGGGGGTCGCTGGGAACGGGAAACGACGCTACCGGCTCGGCTTCGGGCACCTGAGACGACCTGGAGCGCTCCAGGGGCACCACGGAGAGCCACGCGCAACGCGCTCAGCACGCCCAAGCGGGTGAGCAGCGCGGCGCCGGGACGGCCCTCCCCGTGGCGGGGAGGGCCGCGCACCACACGAAGCCAGGGGAGGCAAGCGAGAGTGTCTGCTGCGTCAGGGGACCCCGGTCCCGCGAGCGCCGTCAGGCAGAACACGGGAGGGCGGGGTCGGGCCGGAGCCTGCACACCCCCCCACACCCCCCACCTCACCGCCACGGCGGGCAGAGGTGAAGGAGCGAGGGGCCCGCGGGCAGAACGAGAAGAGCGGTCCCATTCGCCATGAACGTCCGTCCCTCGTCTGACGCGGCTTAGGCCCGGCCCGGGAGAGCACGAGAGCACCACATCGATCTGGCAAAACAGAAACCCCGAGAAGGTCCCGAGGAGGGGAGAGGCCGGTGAGGACAGCAACCCGACGGAGCCTGCTTCAGCCTCACCGACACCCCCTCGAAAACCCTAGGGCGGGAACAGCCGGACAACCCCAGAAACGAGAATGCCTGACACGCGGCACGGAGCCTTGCGGGATGGGGGGTTGTCACGACCGCAGCCGGGTGCCTGCAGAGTGAAGTGCGCGGGGTAAAGGACCCACGCGCCCCCTGCCCACACTGCCCTCGGGTGCTGGAGACCGGAGGCGGCACCAACGGCCTGGACCACCTGGAGGCACAGGAGCCGCCGCACAGGCCCACGCGGACGGCTCCAGCCAGCGGCGACAGAGCCGGGCTTGGCATCACGGTCAAGCCCGGAGCCCTGCCACACGCCCAGAGGCCCACCTCTCTTAAGGAGAGGATCACCACAACACAACGTGCCAGCACCTACCTGGCAGCAAAAAGCGCTCATTTCGGGTGAGAAAATAGCTGGCGCCGCCCGGCGGGGCCTAGCCACAGGTCACCGGGATCTCCTGGGACCGTGGCCCGGCCACGGGCCCCCAAGCACTATTCCATCACCCCCGGTTCCCCCCGGAGCCCCCAGGGCCATCTGGTCGACCCCGGGAACGTGGTGGCAGCCGGCAGCGAGTAGGGACTTGGCGGGAGTGGGGAGCGGCCCGGAGAGGTCCGGGTCCGGGTCCGGGTCCGGGTCCGGGTCCGGGTCCGGGTCCGCCTGTCGTCCCCATGTTGGGACTTAGAAATTCTCACCAAGTTCGACGGAGGCCCCTGCGGACGCCCTCCTCCCCGGGCCTCAGGACCGCCCCATGCCGGTCCCTGACTCCCGGCCGGGACTGAGGAAAGGGGGCGATACCGCGGAGGCGTCCCCCCGAAGGCCGGACCTCAACGGGAACCGCAGCCGGGCCCCTGGGGCGCTCGCGGCCCGACCCGACCCGGTCCGGTCCGGTCCCCACCTCCGCAGCGGGCCTCGGAAAACTTAGTGAGAATCTCGGGTCCGATGACCGGGACCCCACGCGTGCCCGCGGCCGGGCCCGTCGCGCCATCCACGGGCTTCCCCGCAAGGCTCAGGCCGGTCCCCAACCGCCCGAGCGTGACACGGAAGGCCCAACGACCGACGGGAGCCAGGGGCCGGATGGCGCCCGGGCGCCGGACGCAGCCTCTCCCATTTCCCCCCGCAACCCCGCGGGCGGAGGGGGGGGGGGGCACCGGCGGGTGCTGGTCGACCCGTCCAGGCGGCCCCCCAACGCGGCTCTCCGGGAGCGAGGCGGCGGCGCCACCACCACCCTACAAACCTGGAGGCTCAATCTCCCGCGAGCGGAGCGCGCGCCGACGGCCCGGAGACAGCGGGACGATCGCGCTAGCGTCGCCGGCCTCCTGGAACTCCGCCTCGGGAACCGCGGCCAAATACAATCCCTTGCCGACATCGCCGACGCTCCAGCGGGGAGACGCTATATAAAAGCGGACGCCAGGTGGCGCGAGACAACCGGCGCGAACAACAACGAGGCGGATCCGGATCGCGGGCCCGCCAAGGCGCACAGCCGGCCGCCCGGCCGCCCGATCTCGTCCCGGCCCGCTTCGGAGGGGCTGGCGGAGGGCGGAGGGCGGGCGGCCCCCGGGGCGGCGGCCTCGGGAGCTCCCGGCCGGCACAGGCGCGACTCCAGCAGCCCAGGGGAGACTTGGAAAACGCGTCCGGGCCGCTGCCGCCGGAAAGGGGGCCAACTGGCCACGGGACGCGCCCCGGGAGAAGCGGACACGAGCGGAAAATTCCCCGCACGGGCCTCCCACAGTGGCACACCTGCGGCGCCCGGGCTTCCGGGAGGACTTAAGACAAATTTCGGCGGGCAAGGACCGTAAAACCGACACCAGGCGAGTACTCCGACAACCACCACCGATGAACCTTCTACCTTCTATCATTTTAAGGGGAGGAGGAGGTCTCTCTGAAGCACACGAAGAAAGCTCAGGACAGCAAGGGGGGGGGGGGGGATTGACACACACACCGCCCCCAGAAAGCTGCAAACCGAATCCGTCTCTGCACGTACCACGATAACGCCCAAGGACAACAAACGGGGCGGGGGCGGGGGCGGGGGCGGGGGCGGGGGCGGGGGCGGGGGGAGGCGCGGAATGGGGAGGAAGGGAGTTAAAATAGCCGTTCACTCAATAAATCCAGTTCCGGGACATCCGTGCCGTCCAACACTAGTACGCGGCGGGCGGGGGAGGTGCTCTAGAAGAGCTAAATATTGATGATGATGATGATGATGATGAAGAAGAAGAAGAACTGTTCCGTGCTATTAAGGGTAAAAGAAAAACAAGGCGTAGAACTTCCTCTGACCCGTAAAGGAAAAAAAAGAAAAAAAAAAAAGGTTTGGGTTTTGTTTTTTGTTTCTTCGTTTTTTGTTTTTTCTTTTTTCCTTTTTCAACTAAACGCATTTCAGGGCACCTGACTGGCTCCGGTCGGAGGAGGCCCACGCGACTGCGACTCTTGATCTGCAGGGGTCGTGAGTTCCAGCACCACGCTGGATGATCACTCAAAAAGCTTTCAAAAACAAACACACAAACAACCGACACCGAGCAGCATTAACCATCAAAGATAGACACCTGTGACGACTAAGTCGTCAGAGGAAACCACGAACAGCAGTAGCAGAGGATAGGACACTAGAGGGCAACAGAGCCCCATCCATAGGTGCTATGGGCCCTTGAACGCTTTCTGTGTCCACTAGGGACCTCGAAAAAACTTCACTCCCCTATCCAGGGAGGAGAGGGGAGAAGCAACCTCCAGCAAGAATTCCTTCGATTAAAGGTAACTCTTACTACATTAAACTTCACCATTTCGGTGACAGATGTTGGCGGGGATGCGGAGAAAGGGGAACCCTCCTACACTGTTGGTGGGAATGCAAGCTGGTGCAGCCACTCTGGAAAACAGTATGGAGGTTCCTCAAAAAGTTGAAAATAGAGCTACCATATGATCCAGCAATTGCACTACTGGGTATTTACCCCAAAGATACAAAAGTAGGGACCCGAAAGGCTACGTGCACCCCGATGTTTATAGCAGCAATGTCCACAATAGCCAAACTGTGGAAAGAGCCAAGATGTCCATCAACAGATGAATGGATAAAGAAGATGTGGTATATATATGCAATGGAATATTATGCAGCCATCAAAAGGAATAAGATCTTGCCATTTGCAACGACGTGGATGGAACTGGAGGGTATTATGCTGAGCGAAATAAGTCAAAGAGAGAAAGACATGTATCATATGACCTCACTGATATGAGGAATTCTTAATCTCAGGAAACAAACTGAGGGTTGCTGGAGTGGGGGGTGGGGTGGGAGGGATGGGGTGACTGGGTGATGGACACTGGGGAGGGTATGTGTTCTGGTAAGCGCTGTGAATTGTGCAGGACTGTTGAATCTCAGATCTGTACCTCTGAAACAAATAATGCAATATATGTTAAGAAAGAAAAAAAGAAGAAGAAGAATGTAGCAGGAGGGGAAGAATGAAGGGGGGGAAATCGGAGGAGGAGAAGAACCATGAGAGACGATGGACTCTGAAAAACAAACTGGGGGTTCTAGAGGGGAGGGGGTTGGGAGGATGGGTTAGCCTGGTGATGGGTATTGAGGAGGGCACGTTCTGCATGGAGCACTGGGTGTTATGCACAAACAATGAATCATGGAACACTATATCTAAAACTAATGATGTAATGTATGGGGATTAACATAACAATAAAAAAAATTAAAAAAAAAAAAAAAAAAAAAAAAAAAAAAAAACTTCACCATTTCGGGGCGCCTGGGGGGTGGCTCAGTCGTTAAGCGCCCGCCTTCGGCTCAGGTCACACGAGCCCAGGGTCCCGGGATCGAGCCCCACGTCGGGCTCCCTGCTCCGCGGGAGGCCTGCTTCTCCCTCTCCCACTCCCCCTGCCCGTGTTCTCTCTCTCTCTCTCTCTCTCTCTCTCTCTCTCTCTCTCTCTCGCTGTCTCTCTCTGTCAAATAAATAAATAAAATCTGGAAAAAAAAAAAATAAATAAATAAATAAAATAAACTTCACCATTTCAACATGGACCTTTAATGGTTTCCTTCCCAACCAAGCCTTTCTCCTTGCCTCCTCCTTACCCGCGTGAATCCCTGATCCCACTTCACAACATTCCCCCCGCACCCCCCCTCCCCACACACACACACCAGGCTGAAAACTGTTCTCCGTAAACCATAAATCCTGAGCATTAGGAAAGTACACGAGGAAGCACAGACGAGAGAGAAACCAAGCAAATAATGTGGCTCTGAAGGCTGGACATCGATCGAGTTGAGAGAATGGACCAGACATCACAAACGTGAAAAGAAGGTTTTCCTTTAAAGCTGATCTCTTCCTCAGTTGGCTAAACTACGTTCTTTACTGGTACGGCCTCAACTCAAGAGTGCGACGATCAAAAGGTTTCGCAGTAAACACTTCACGGGTGCATCTAATAAAAAAAAAAAAAAAAGGTCACGGGTGCAGGCTTCACATCGGTTTTTTTTTTTATTTTTTTTATTGTTATGTTAATCCCCCTACATTACATCATTAGTTTTCGATATAGTGTTCCATGATTCATTGTTTGTGCATAACACCCAGTGCTCCATGCAGAACGTGCCCTCCTCAATACCCATCACCAGGCTAACCCATCCTCCCAACCCCCTCCCCTCTAGAACCCTCAGTTTGTTTTTCAGAGTCCATTGTCTCTCATGGTCACATCGGTTTTTCAAGTACACGTACTTCAGGGCACCTGGCTGGCTCGGTCGGAGGAGGCCCACGTGACCGCGACTCTTGATCTGCGGGGGTCGTGAGTTCCAGCACCGCACTGGATGGGTGTACAGATTACATAAACAAGCAGACAGGCAAAAGGAATTAGAATCGCTGTGGTGATTTCGAAGAAAACAAAACAAAACTCAGGAAATAAAGTCGTCGTCTCCCCCCCTCCCCCCCCACCCCCGGCCAGCCCCGTTTAATGCTTATGTATACAGGCGATAGAGACCCTGTGATGTTGGCAGACAAAAGAGACACGTCGACGGATGGAACGGAACAGATACCCAAACAGATAGGCCCAAGCCCGACAGAAGTTTGACAAATGCGCAAAGGCCATTCGAAGGAGGAAAGATGGCCCACCTCCCCACGAAATCACAGGACAGGCATCAGACATCCACAGACCCCACACGCAGGCAAGCAGGCAGACAAAGAAACAAGAAAGCTGGGGCGCCTGGCTGGCTCAATCCGTGAACCGTCTGCCTGCCTTCGGCTCAGGCCCCGAGCTCAGGGTCCCGGGATCCAGCCCCACGTCGGGCTCCCTGCTCCACGGAGAGTCTGCTTTCCTCTCTCTCTCTCTCTCCCTCTCTCTCTCTCTCTCTCTCTCTCTCTCTCTCTCTCTCTCTCCCCCTCCCTCCCTCCCCCCACCCCTTCTCTCAAATAAATACAAGTCTTTTAAAAAGAATAATTAAAAACAAAAAAAGGAAGAAAAGAACGTCACTCACTCCCCTTCTGGCATAGGGAGGACATCTTCCGGGGGGATGGGTGGGGGATGCTTCTGGGGAGAAAAGGGGGAGATTCAGTGAGTCAGCGCACCCTCCTTGCACCTGTGGTGGGGTGGTGGTTTGTGTGTTTCCTTGCTTGCTGCTGCTGCTAGTTTTTACAAGTGTCTATAGTTCAAAACAGTATGCTGGTTTCCTTTATATCTAAGTCTTATCTCGGGTTTGGGTTTTGATGGGAGGAGGGAGGGCCACCTTTTCTTCTGACATGGTGGAGAAGGAGAAGAGGGATGCAGGCCTGTGCATATTCTTTTCCGTCGTGGGGTGAGCAGAGGACTCGGATTCAGCTCTTGCCGGATGGGATCTAATTTCTGTGTAAACAATCAGGCAAAATATCAGGCGAACAGAGGGCGAGCAAAGGTTAGCAGAACATGGACAAGATTGGCTATGGGTGCTGGAGTTTCCAAAGCAAGGATTTCATCAGAGGCACGTGAATGTCAAAGATTTCCAGGGACCGTGTTTATGGATGACTTGGGGTGTAGGTCATTTCAAAGTTACGGTGCTACCACCCGGTTACTTGAGCATACTGTCTCCAGCTCACGGCTGCAGATGCGATATGGGGCTCCTCCAGGGATGGAATTGTGCCAGAGAAAGGGAGACAGCAGCCTGTAATGGAGCCTAAGGTGTGTGTAAGAGAGTGACTCTCTAAAGTGCCTTGAGGCAGAAGGAGACCAGCTAGCTTTGTCTTTGCTAGGTATTTGTGGCAATGGGGTGGGTGTGGGTGGTGGGTGTTGTTTGTTTATTTTCTGGATTCAGAGAAAGAACTCTTCAAGTGGAAGTATTTGCACAAGGGGTCTGGCAGGATGGGAGGGTGCAGGGGTCAGTCCATTTAACAAGATAACAGGAGAATCAGGCCTTTTATTTTTTATTTTTTTATTGTTATGTTAATCCCCATACATTACATCATTAGTTTTCGATATAGTGTTCCATGATTCATTGTTTGTGCATAACACCCAGTGCTCCATGCAGAACGTGCCCTCCTCAATACCCATCACCAGGCTAACCCATCCTCCCACCCCCCTCCCCTCTAGAACCCTCAGTTTGTTTTTCAGAGTCCATCGTCTCTCATGGTTCTTCTCCCCCTCTGATTTCCCCCCCTTCATTCTTCCCCTCCTGCTACATTCTTCTTCTTTTTTTCTTTCTTAACATATATTGCATTATTTGTTTCAGAGGTCCAGATCTGAGATTCAACAGTCTTGCACAATTCACAGCGCTCACCATAGCACATACCCTCCCCAGTGTCCATCACCCAGTCACCCCATCCCTCCCACCCCACCCCCCACTCCAGCAACCCTCAGTTTGTTTCCTGAGATTAAGAATTCCTCATATCAGTGAGGTCATAGGATACATGTCTTTCTCTGTTTGACTTATTTCGCTCAGCATAATACCCTCCAGTTCCATCCACGTCGTTGCAAATGGCAAGATCTCATTCCTTTTGATGGCTGCATAATATTCCATTGTATATATATACCACATCTTCTTTATCCATTCATCTGTTGATGGACATCTTGGCTCTTTCCACAGTTTGGCTATTGTGGACATGGCTGCTATAAACATCGGGGTGCACGTAGCCTTTCGGGTCCCTACTTTTGTATCTTTGGGGTAAATACCCAGTAGTGCAATTGCTGGATCATATGGTAGCTCTGTTTTCAACTTTTTGAGGAACCTCCATACTGTTTTCCAGAGTGGCTGCACCAGCTTGCATTCCCACCAACAGTGTAGGAGGGTTCCCCTTTCTCCACATCCCCGCCAACATCTGTCATTTCCTGACTTGTTAATTTTAGCCATTCTGACTGGTGTGAGGTGGTATCTCATTGAGGTTTTGATTTGGATTTCCCTGATGCCGAGCGATATTGAACACTTTTTCATGTGTCTGTTGGCCATTTGGATGTCTTCTTTGAAAAAATGTCTGTTCATGTCTTCTGCCCATTTAGAATCAGGCCTTTTAAGAACTAGGCAAAGAGAGGAGTTTAGCTTTGGTCATCACAGCACCTGGCACCTCAGCAGAAACAACAGAAGGTTCCCAGAATGAATTGAGTTGCAGGAGTCAGCGTGAGCAGACCCCACCACCCTCAGCCCTTAGCCCTCAGCGCCCCCCCACACACACACACACACAGGCACACACACCCGGGCAGGCAGCGGCTATAGTCCACGCCGAGCTCCAGATGTGGGTCCCGCCCCCCCCACCCCCACAGGGCTCCCCTGCCCACTTCTCAGCCAGAGATGTATATGGGAGGGTGGTCCCAGAACAAATCTCCCCTCATCCACAGAAACCTTGCCAACACTTTGACCACTTTGCCTGAGCTACCAACTCATCTGTACCCGTGCGTGATTTTTTTCCCTATGGGCCAGGGGCCTAGTTGCCAACTTAGGATGGACAGCCCCCCCCCCCCCCCACTGTTCCAATTCGACCAGAGAACTTCAGTTGGGGGGGGAGGATGGGGTGGGGCTGGGGCGGCTGATGGGACGTTCAGGGTGATCCATTCTAATGGGCCTCATTCAATCGCTTCATTCAAATGCAGAAAGCTTTCTGTTAAAGTCAGAGCCTGGAGCTTCCCTCCATTCAATGGCTTTCCTCAACTCCCCCTAACCCTTAGGCTGCAGCTTGCAAATTTCGGAGAGAGATAAGGAAGGGAGGGAGGGAGGGAGGGAGGGAGGGAGGAAGGAAAGGGAGGGAGGGAGGAGGGGAAGGGGAAAGAGGGTGTCTGAAGAGCTCACCTCATCTGGGGGCAAAAAGAGTCCCCTCCTTTTCCTAACCCAGGAAACTCCAGTAAACCCTTTGGGAATCATGAATGTGGGGGATGATGTCTTACTATAATGCCTTCCAGGGGTGGGTGTGCAGGTAGGAGGGTGTGGCATGGTGTGGCTGGCTGAGTCTGAGGAGGACCTTGAACACATGATGGTGGTATCTTAGCGGTCAGAGGCCAAACACAAGCATGGAGTGATAAGGGCTAAGGGCTAAGGGCTAAGGGAGGCCTGACAGGGACTGTTCTAACTCATCCACCGAGTTATGGGCCCAGCAAGCACACTCCTCTAAAGCAACATTAACAGTTTATTGATTGTTGGGGCGCCTGGGTGGCTCAGTCGTTAAGCATGTGCCTTCGGCTCAGGTCATGATCCCAGGGTCCTGGGATCGGGCCTCGCATCTGGCTCCCTGCTCCACGGGAAGCCCGCTTCTCCCTCTCCCACTCCCCCTGCTTGTGTTCCCTCTCTCGCTGTGTCTCTCTGTGTCAAATAAATAAATACAATCTTAAAAAAAAAAAAAAGTTTATTGATTATCCATCGACCTGTCCTCCCTCTCCCAACTGCTTCCCAAGGGAAATCCTCGGTCTCATTCCACATAGTCACTGGCTGTTTTCGCACACCACCTTCCTGTCCAGTAAGAGGAGGAAGGAAGATGGACAAACAGGAACCAGCCCCACAGATGGCACCTCTGCACAGAGGGGTGAATGTGAGTCTCATTGGGCCAATTGTGACTCTGAGCCGTGATCCCAGGGTTGTTTAAAATATGGAACAGAAGGGGAGCACCTGGGTGGCTCAGTCAGAACAGCACATGACTCTTGATCTCAGTCAGGGTCCTGAGTTCAAGCCCTACACTGGGACCACAGATGATGAAAAATGAATGAATGAATGAATGAATGAATGAATGAATTTTTAAAAATAAAGTATGTAATGTTTATCTCTTTAAAAAAAAAAAAATGGAATGGAGGGGCGCCTGGGTGGCTGCCGGTTTAGCATCTGCCTTCAGCTCAGGTCATGATCTCAGGGTACTGGGATCGAGCCCCACCCCTCTGGGGCTCCCTGCTCAATGGGGAGTCTTCTCCCTCTCCCTCTGCCCCTCCACCCACCCATGCGCACAAGCTCTCTGTCTCTCTCTCTCTCTCTCTCTCTCTCTCTGTTTCTCTCTCTGTCTCTCTGTGTGTGTCTCTCTCTCTGTCTCTCTGTCTCTCTCTCTCTCTCTCTCTCTCTCTGAAATAAATAAATAAAAACAAACAATCAAACTTCAAAAAGGAAAAGGGCAGGGACATTTATGATTATTCATGGCGAAAGATGGAGCACGTATATTCAGGAAACATATGTACCGTAGATTCCCATGTTTACTTCGGGGTGGAGACCTGACATGTGAATGAGGCAAAACTGAGTCCCTGATGTCAGGAGGTTATCTGAGGACAAGGAGAAGAGGCTGTGGGCATGCTCTGAGAGCTGGTACAACCTGGATGGGGTCTTAGGCTCCTTTTCTCAGGTAAGGAATCAGGACCTTGCTTGTTCATAGGCTGCAGCCATTATCAGTTGACCTTGAGTCCAGACTTCTGCAGAGACAGCCAGTATTTGGTAGCAGGGCCTGAAAAGACACAATAGCTGATTAGGGGGAAACAGTTCCCTGAAAAACAAGCTTTAAGCTTTCTGCTAGCATCAACCTCATTAACCTTATGGGGCACGGTTTCAATCCCCCCCCCCCCCCCCCCCCACCACCACCACCCACCACCAAGTTATGGTCATTCCTCAGTCTTAGGGAATTGGGATGATGATGGCTGTGGCTATTCTTCCATCTCCTCAGGGGAGGTAGGTTTTGGGCAAACAACAGTTTCTGTAAATCTTAGCTGTAACATGGCTATGTTCAGGGCTAAACAGAAGTTTTCAACCTACAGGTTAAAAGGGAATAAAAATAACAGGGAGTCAGACATGCTACATTTTTCCCTGTTAAAATTTCCCCTTGTCCATCCTGCATTCCATTTCTATGAAACATGGGCAGAGGTCTGCCTTCTTTATTTAACTGCTTCAAGCTGAATTAAGGTGCAGTGGAGGCTTTGGAATGGAAGGATCTGAGACAGTGCAGGTCGCAACTTTTGGTCCCTTGTGCTAAGGGAGGGGGTCTCAGAGATAGTTCCTTATCTGAGAACTTGGTTATTTTTCTACATGGTTTGGTACTACATGACACCATTGATTTTATCCCCAAGTGTAGTCTAAGGAATAGTAACAGTAGAGTCAAACCCAATTCTCTCATTCTCTCTCAAATTGATCTGATATCGGTGGGTATCCAAGAATACAGATCAGTAAATTAGTCTGAGCCCCTCCCCTGGGGGGGGGGGGAGGTAGTGGTGGTGAAGGGCTTCTGGTAGCCAAGTAGCTTAGTGTTTGATTTTATTTACATGGGTTCTTTTTTCTTTCTTTTTTTTTCTTTTAAGATTTCTATTAAGTAATCTCTACACCCAATGTGGGGCTCGAACTCACAACCCCGAGATCTAGAGTCGCATGTTCTACCAGCTGAGCCAGCCAGGTGCCCCTATTTATATGGGTTCTTATTTTCCAAAGAGGAGTTAATACAGGTGCAGCAAGGTGGAATTAAGGATCATAGACTCTGCCTCATTCAGCAAGTGATCTCGTAGTTAATAAGAGGCATTTCTATGGAAACAAAAGGAAAACACTGGTTCATGGTTGGAACTAAGGGATACACCTGGCGTCTAAGTCCAGAGTGCTGCCAGTGAGAAGGTCTCTAGATGTCAGGCTTGAAGCATCCTCCAATAGAGTGGGAGTGGGCAGGGGCAATCTGACGGATTTTTCCGGTGTATAGTTCAAATGTCTCATTTTGAGTGACTCATAGAGCAACAGGCACAAAGATTGTCTATATATGAGTTATTGTGGTCATTTCCCTGAAATTTATTTCAAGTTGTCCAGCTTTCATTTGCCAGACTTCAGGAAAAAGGACAGTTTTAGTTCTTAATGATTGTAAGATAAGAGAATGGGAGAATGTTGGAAACCTTAGTTTGAAGAGTCACAGTCAGATACTCAAGGAAACCAGAAGGATCCAGGATCCAGTCCAGTTTTATAGGCAAACAACAAACGTTCAAAGATAATTACTCTAACACTCACAAAAGTGTGTCATTGAAATATAATCTTTCTCTCTAAAGTCACCTTCATTCCTGTCAAAGATAGCCAAATGAAGATTAATTTGTTTGTAAAACAAGTCCAGTTTTAACAAACTTGGCCCAATCATCTACGTAGGGACAGCAAGAATAGCAGTTGACCATATATGGGGTCTTTTTTCTCTTTTCTTTTTCCTTTCCTTCTTTTAAATCTGCTTTGATGGAGCTTTTTATAAGGAATTTTAGATTGATCCTTTAACTGCCTTTTTAAAGCCGAGAACCAAGCCAAATATTTGCCATCAGATTCGCCTGCAAGACTTGTAGATTTGGGTGAATTCCTCTCTTCTTTGAGGCCCTCCAAATTTCCTGAAGTTCCGGCATCTGCCAGGAGGTGGCACTCTTCACTCACCTGGTAAGGTTGAGGGGACCTCTGTAAGCAAGGTTATCAGGCCAACATTTCCAAGGGGCTTTATTGGCTCCATAAAGTCAATCTGACTTTCTTAAAGCAGTCTCATTATATCTGAGTCTACGCATGTGTCTCTTCGAGATGACATTCCAGGGGCACCTGGCTGGCTCAGTCGGTAGAGAGCACGACTCTTGATCTCAGGGTTGTGAGTTCGAGCCCCACGTTCAGTGTAGAGATTATTTAAAAAATAAAATCTCAGAGGAGCGCCTGGGTGGCTCAGTTGTCAAGCGTCCGTCTGCCTTCGGCTCAGGTCATGATCCCAGGGTCCTAGGATCGAGCCCCGCATCAGGCTCCCTGCTCCGCAGAAAGCCTGCTTCTCCCTCTCCCACTCCCCCTGCTTCTGTTCCCTCTCTCGCTGTGTCTCTCTCTGTCAAATACATAAATAAAATCTAAAACAAATAAACAAAAACTTTATGGGCACCTGGGTTGGCTCAGTCGGTTAGGCAGCTGCCTTTGGTCCAGGTCATGATCCCCAGGGTCCTGGGATTTTGAGCCCTGTGTCAGCAGGGAAACTGCTTCTCCCTCTCCCTCTGCCCCTCCCCGTGCTGGTGCTCTCTTGCTCGCTCTCTCTCTCTCTCGCTCTCTCTCTCTCAAATAAATAAATTCTTAAAAAAAAAAAATATTTGGGAATTTCATATAATTTTTGGAACAGTTGCAGCATTTACGCACATAATGTAATCTAAGAAGGCTTATCACTATTTGTTTGACAGTGCTTCCCATGTAACTTAACATACCAAATAGACTAGATTAATTAGTCAAGAGACTCTATTTAGGATTTGATTTTCTCAGCATCTGTTGAAAATGAATGAAGGAAGGAATGAACAGCCGGCCAGCCAGCCAGCCAGCCAGCCAGCCGGCCAAACCAACCGACCGACCGACCGACCGACCGACCGACCGACCAACCAAGAAACATCTCAGAAGGTTTCAAGGCACGTGCCTACATAGGGTCACAGATCATTACAAAACTTAAAACTTTATTATCTGTTTCACCAAGGTGCCCACAGGAGATTCTACAGAAGGTTATACAGTTAGCAAAATTGAGCTCCTTTAATATTGAGAAGTTTTCGTTTTCTTACATAATTAAAGACCTGATAAAAATGAATATAGAAACCTTGTTTTCCTGGGCAGGTGAAGAAAATTTTTTCTTCTTTTTTAAAATTCCTTCCTTCCTTCCTTCCTTCCTTCCTTCCTTCCTTCCTTCCTTCCTTCCTTCCTTCCCTCCCTCCCTCCCTCCCTCTCTCTCTCTCTCTCTCTCTCTCTCTCTCCCTTTCTTTCAGATTTTATCAATTTATTTGACATGGAGGGTGGTGGGGGCAGGGAGCAAGCACAAGCAGCACCAGGAGAGGGGCAGAGGGAGAAGCAGACTCCCCGCTGAGCAGGGAGCCCGATGTAGGTCTCTGGGGCTCGATCCCAGGACCCTGGGATCACAACCGACCAAAGCCGCTTAACCGACTGCGCCACCCGGGTTCCCCTTGTCTACAATTTCTTATCAAAAGTACACTAACAGGGGCGCCTGGGTGGCTCAGTCGTTAAGCGTCTGCCTTTGGCTCAGGTCATGATCCCAGGGTCTTGGGATCGAGCCCTGCATCGGGCTCCCTGCTCAGCGGGAAGCCTGCTTCTCCCTCTGCCACTCCCCCTGCTTGTGTTCCCTCTCTCGCTGTGTCTCTCTCTGTCAAATAAATAAATACAATCTTAAAAAAGAAAAAAAAAGAGTACACTAACAATCCAAGAAAACCTTGTCATTTTAACATAGAAAACCCAAATCTCAATCTTATACCAGTGTGCTTTTCAAACTGCCTTCTCCCAATCTTAGTCAGTCCTGACCATGCATAAAATTCCTTTTCAAAAATTCTCCTTCACAAACCCCTTCCACAATTTCCTTTTTCATTCAGACTCGGTCTTAAAGTTTTCTTTCTTTAGATATCCAGTCCCATTTCAGTACAGCATTACTTTCTTTTCCCTCAACAAAAAAATGTTTTCTCATTTCTTGTACCTCTTTTACACGTCTCCTACCTTCTCACACACGGAGTTGTTTTTGTTATCATTTTGTAGCAGTCCCAATTCCATGTGGCAGAATTTTAATTCTTAGAAATCTCAGTCTCTGGTGAAACGTTAGTAGTAACCAGTGGCGCACTCTCTATTACACCAGAATTCTTTAGATTGGCAAACGTATGAATATATTTCATAAATTTTATTTTTATTTATTTTTTTAAGATTTTATTTATTTGACAGAGAGAGACACAGCGAGAGAGGGAACACAAGCAGGGGAAGGGACAGAGGGAGAAGAAGGTTCCCCAATGAACAGGGAGCCCGATGTGGGGCTCGATTCCAGGACCCTGGGATCATGACCTGAGCCGAAGGCAGACGCTGAACGACTGAGCCACCCAGGCACCCAAAAGTGGTTTGTTTGTTTGTTTTTATAAAGGTGATGGAGAGGTATATTTTGATAACCACAAAGACAGGCTCACTGTTGTGACGGGAGCGTGGCACATTCCACTGCCCACCCAACGGCTTGTAACGCAGGGAGAACCGAATCCAAGTGCTTTTATGACAGAAAGAGAGAGAGAGAGAGAGAGAGAGAGAGAGAGAGAGAGAGAGAGAGAGAGAGAAGGAAAGAAAGAAAGAGAGAGAGAAAGAAAGAAAGAAAGAAAGAAAGAAAAGAAAAGAAAAGAAAAGAAAAGAGAAGAAAAGAAAAGAGAAAAGAAAAGAAAAAAGCAAAGCAAAGCAAAGCTGATTATTTGTATTATGTGTGACACTGATAACTCCAAAACCACGTCTTTTTAAAATAAACCAACAGGGGCGCCTGGGTGGCTCAGTTGGTTAAGCGACTGCCTTCGGCTCAGGTCATAATCCTGGAGTCCCGGGATCGAGTCCCGCATCGGGCTCCCTGCTCAGTGGGGGGTCTGCTTCTCCCTCTGATCCTCTTCCCTCTCATGCTCTCTGTCTCTCATTCTCTCTCTCTCAAATAAATAATAAAATCTTAAAAATAAATAAATAAATAAAATAAAATAAAATAAATCAACAACCTTGAAATTGGCTTTAACGCCAAAGAAGTTGCACCTGCGTCCACTAAAAAGTCAATCGATTGTTTCCCCCCTATCAGGCTCCTGTGGGGAAAGTCTGAAGCGGGCGGTCTAAGACCAGGGGAGCCCTCGGGCCCCTTCCTGCTAGTTTGGGAGGTGCTCCAATTTAAACCTCCTAAGGAGGTGGCCCAAGGGCTTGGGGTGTTTTTTGCTCCTTGATAAGGGGGTGGGGGGGAGGAGGAGGAGGAGAAGGGGGAGCCCATGGCACTGAGGGGGGGGCGGGGAGGGGGGAAAGGGCGGCTGAGACGGCGGCAGGGGAGTAGAGCGCTCCAGGCACACACACCAGTGGTGCAGAAACGGGGCAGGGGAGGCGGCAAGGGGGCCATTGGCAAGGCCCAGGGCAGATTTACATTTACAGTTTGGGACGAACCTTTTCTTTTTTTCCTTTTCCGCCTCCGCCTCCGCCCCCGCCCCTTTCTTCATCTCGTTCTGCTAAATAGGCTTTGTCTGTGGTGGCTTTTCAGCCCTCCGGAAGCCAGTGGGTTGGGCATCGGTTCTGGTGCCTGTACTTGGGGAGGAGGAGGAGTGGGTTTCAGATTTCCAGCATCGGCCTGTCTTCCTCCTCTTCTTCATTATTTTGACTGTTGGGAAGTGGGAGTCAGGTCAGGTGTGTTAAATTTTTGTCTATCTCTGGACCGTCCCTCGGGTCCCTTCCCTTGAGGCATCTTTATTGTGGAGTGACATAAGAGTCTGAATGTAGGGAATTTCATCCCAGAGCATGTGAGCTTGAAAAACTTCTGGGTTTATTCTTTTTTTTTTTTTTTTTTTTTTTAATTTTTTTATTGTTATGTTAATCCCCATACGTTACATCATTAGTTTTCGATATAGTGTTCCATGATTCATTGTTTGTGCATAACACCCAGTGCTCCATGCAGAACGTGCCCTCCTCAATACCCATCACCAGGCTAACCCATCCACCCACCCCCCTCCCCTCTAGAACCCTCAGTTTGTTTTTCAGAGTCCATCGTCTCTCATGGTTCGTCTCCCCCTCCGATTTCCCCCCCTTCATTCTTCCCCTCCTGCTACATTCTTCTTCTTTTTTTCTTTCTTAACATCTATTGCATTATTTGTTTCAGAGGTCCAGATCTGAGATTCAACAGTCTTGCACAATTCACAGCGCTTACCAGAACACATACCCTCCCCAGTGTCCATCACCCAGTCACCCCATCCCTCCCACCCCACCCCCCACTCCAGCAACTCTGGGTTTATTCTTATCTGAGTTTTACCATGCCCGATTTTTACAAGCACCTGCCTCTAAACTCTTTAAATAGGGGCACCTGTGTGGCTCAGGCGGTTAAGTGTCTGCCTTGCGTTCACGTCATGATCCTGGGGTCCTGGGATGGAGCCCCACATCCGGCTCCCTGCTCCGCGGGGAGTCTGCTTCTCCCTCTCCCAATGCCCCCCACCCCACCCCCAGCTCCTGTGCTCTCTCACTCGCTTTCTTTCAAAGAAATAAATAGAATCTTTAATAAAAATAAAACTCGGGGCACCTGGATGGCTCAGTGGTTATGTGTCTGCCTTTGGCTCAGGTCATGATCCCAGGGTCCTGGGATCGAGCCCCCGCATCGGGCTCCCTGCTCAATGGGAAGCCTGCTTCTCCCTCTCCCACTCCGCCTGCTGGTGTTTCCTCTCTCGCTGTGTCTCTATCTGTCAAATACATAAATAAAATCTTAAAAAAAATGAATTAAATAAAATAATAAAAATAAAACTCATTAAATAGAGCTCCTTTACAAATGGATGTTAGCAATAGCAGCCGGAGGTAGAGGAAATTCCTCACATGTGTAACACATACGGACACACAGACACAAACAAGATGCAAACAAATTTTAGCCTTTGTTTCAGTCTTATTTGTGGAGAGGACATGAATGGAGAGGACATGAAAGACCCAATGTTCAAATCTCCCCCTTTTATTAAAACAAATCCAACTGCGAGGCAGCATTACCGAGTACAGATCCCATCCATCAGTTGTTTTCCATTTCCAATGGAAACAGGGTCGGTTTTGTGCAAAGATACCAAAAGCTGCAGCAACAAACCAACCAAATGAAGACCAGAGCATCTCCCTGAGTGTTGGTTCCTCCCCAAAAGTCGGGACTTCACTGAGGGAACCAAAGAGCTTCCTAGTTTCTGATCACCTGGTCTCATAGCAGGCTTTCTCTAATTGTGTACACAATTCAGACATGTCAAAATAACCCCACTTGGGCCATCTGAGACTCGTGTTATCGTGAAATGTTTCCCATGCAAGTAAGCACTTGCAAGTATAGGCTCCCTGTGCATTGTACATGTAGCCTGCAGGTGTTTCTTGTGAGGGTGGGCAGTTGTTTCCTCAACATTTGGTGCAGGGTTATACAGGGTTTTGGTTTGTTTTGTTGGTTTGGTTTTCTGCACACGTGTGTGTGTGTGTGTGTGTGTGTGTGTGTGTGTGTGTGTGTGTGTGTGTGTTTTGGGGCGCACACAGACACACAGACACACACGAAACCTGTTTGTTCTCTCCCTAGGCTACAAAAAGCTCAGGGGCGCCTGGCTGGCTCTCTACCAGCAGCACGCTGCTGACTCTTGATCTCAAGAGTCCTGAGTTCCAGCCCCACGTTGGGCGTAGAGACTCCTTCCACAACAGCAAAAAATAATACCGAAAAGCTCGAAAAACGCCTGGGCCCCGGGCAGGATGTCTATGCCAACCAGACCTCCATGAAAAACACTTTGTACGGCGACAGAAGGACAGAGGCAGCATCCTACCCCCAACCCCACAGCCTGCCTCCTTTCCGGCCAAATGGCCAGCATCTGGGAACGGCTTTGAAACATTCTCAGTCAATGACTTGGGCCTGCCTGTTGGGAAGAGCGCTATGCTGTTCATTTCCCTCCTGGGTGAGCCTAGGAGGGTGAAGCGGCGGTAGCTCTCAGTGGGGGAGGGGGCGCCACGCGATCCAAGACACAGGACCAGTGTGGGAGCATGAGATCTGTATGGCCCCGAGGGGTACAGGGTAGCCTGTGAATCCTTTTCCAAAGAAAAGCGGCAACATGAGACCGTGCAACACACCTTTCCACACCATCTGCTGATGATGCTACTAGGACTTCTGTCCTCAGAGATGACACTATTTTACCACCGCCTAAAGTTTTGTTCTGTTCTTTTATTTTTTTTGTTATGTTAATCCCCATACATTCCATCATTCGTTTTGGATGTAGTGTTCCATGATTCATTGTTTGTGCATAACACCCAGTGCTCCATGCAGAACGTGCCCTCCTCAATACCCATCACCAGGCTAACCCATGCTCCCACCCCCCTCCCCTCTAGAACCCTCAGTTTGTTTTTCAGAGTCCATCGTCTCTCATGGTTCGTCTCCCCCTCCGATTCCCCCCCGTTCATTCTCCCCCTCCTGCTATCTTCTTTTTTTTTTTTTTCTTAACATCTATTGCATTATTTGTTTCAGAGGTCCAGATCTGAGATTCAACAGTCTTGCACAATTCACAGCGCTTACCAGAGCACATACCCTCCCCCGTGTCTATCACCCAGTCACCCCATCCCTCCCACCCCACCCCCCACTCCAGCAACCCTCAGTTTGTTTCCTGAGATTAAGAATTCCTCATATCGGTGAGGTCATAGGATACATGTCTTTCTCTGTTCGACATACTTCGCTCAGCATAATACCCTCCAGTTCCATCCACGTCGTTGCACATGGCAAGATCTCATTCCTTTCGATGGCTGCATAATATTCCATTGTATATATATACCACATCTTCTTTATCCATTCATCTGTCGATGGACATCTTGGCTCTTTCCACAGTTTGGCTATTGTGGACATGGCTGCTGTAAACATCGGGGTGCACATACCCCTTCGGATCCCTACATTTGTATCTTTAGGGTAAATACCCAGTAGCCACGGCCTAAAGTTTTAAGAGAAGGGGTCGGGGGACTCGGTAGCACGGGAAAATCATTCCGTCGTCCCACTCATCTTAATGGCTCCTCGTGGGAAACGAGGACGCCATACCAAGGAGCAGAGCACCGATCCATGGAAACACATGGGTGAGCCCCAAAAACATGACACTAAGTAAAAGGAACCCGACAGCCAGGGTGACATAATGCCTCGGGGTTCCACGGGTATGAAAAAGCCAGCCGAGGGCGCCTAGGTGGCTCAGTCGTTAAGCGTCCGCCTTCGGCTCAGGTCATGATCCCGGGGTCCTGGGATCGAGCCCCGCATCGGGCTCCCTGCTCCGCGGGAAGCCTGCTTCTCCCTCTCCCACTCCCCCTGCTTGTGTCCCCTCTCTCGCTGTGTCTCTCTCTGTCAAATAAATAAATAAAATTAAAAAAAAAAAAAAAACCACCCAAGAAGAAGAACAACAACAACAACAACAACAACAACAACAACAACAACAACAAAAGAAAAAGCCAGCCGAAATAGCCCCATCCTAAAGGGAGGGAGCGAGCAAGCAGATCGGAGGCTGTTGGGGGAGAACAGTGAAGAGAGCCAGGGTGAGGGTGAGGGTGAGGGTGAGCGTGACGGTGGGTGGGGGCGAGGCGCGGACAGGAAGGGGGGAGGGGTAGTAGAGGTGTTTATTTCTTTTGGCGGTGATGGAAATGTTCTGGAAATTGCAGTGAGGGTTGTGCAGCTTTGTGAGCCACCTTAAAAAAAAAAAAGAAGGCCACCAAATGGCACACGTTTAAGAGTATGCGAAATATGGCATGCGAATTGTATCTCCACTTCGAAAATCTGTGACGAAACAATGTAATGGACATAGGGAAGGAGGGAGGGAAGGAGGGAGGGAGGGAGGGATGGACGGGACCCTCACCCTGGCTCTCTTCACCGTTCGATCCATCGATCCATCGACCGATCGATCCATCCATCCATCCATCCATCCATCCATCCATCTATGCATGCCATGCATGCAGTCTGTCGGTTCATGTAGACATCAAAGGGGGGGAGGAGGGGAAGGGGGGAAGGGGGGAAGGGGGGAAGGGGGAGGGGGGAGGGGAAGGGGGAGGAGGGCGTGCATGATACTGGGCATGGTTTTTATTCTGAGTGCTTTTATTTGTTCCCCAAACTAATCACCTCTGTGGAGATAAACAAAAGATCACCCACACGAGAACGGGAATCCTTTCTTGAGGGCAAGAGAGTCTGCGGTCGGCCACCACCGCCTGGGTCTGGCAGAGACGCCAAGCAAACGCAGGCCAGGCGGAGGAGTGGAAAAGCTTTCTGGTGACAAAAGGGGAAGGTCCGATGAGAGGTTGTTGGGGGTGGGGGAGCAGGACAGGAGCTGACTAGAAGAGGAGTGTCCTAGGTCATTTCAGGGAAAGAGAAACTTGATTTCCGTCCGTGGGTCCATCGATCTCATTCTCTGGATCTAGCTCTATGGAGAATCTCAAGGTTTTAAGTTTGTTGAATTGATGATGTCGAAGGCGCTTAGGGAAGAACAGAGGTTCCCATCTCCGAAATGATCCTCAAAAATCATTGAGGATCATTTCCATCCTACTTCCATCCGCCTCTGGACTGCCTCCCGAAACCCACGCTCTAGCCACACCCCGCCTCCCACCCTTCCCCCCTCGCCCCGCCTCGCCCCGCCTCGCCCCGCCTCGCCGCTGGGCCTTTCTCCAGCTTCTTCCCCGCCCGCCCCATTCTCCCCCCCCCCCCCCCAACCTCGCAGCACCCATCCCGATTCCTCCCAAACCCTCCCCACCAGTGGCTGGACCTCTCTGGTCGACCTCTTTTGGGCACTAGAAAAGCCACGAGCGGTCGGGCGGGCGGCACCCGAAAAACGGCAGTGCAGTGAATCAGTGAGTCTGGGTGTGACGAATAGGGGGTCGCAGGGTGCCTGGGACGCAGCGCCTGCCTTTCTGGTGCACGGCCTGGTCCCGATCCACCTGGGAGAGTAGCGCTTCCCGCCTCAGGGCGCGCCGTTAGCCAAAGAGGGGCCTCTGGGGATCTTTCTCCTACCGCCCCTAGGGTGGGGACATCTGCACACGGCTAGGGGACGTGCTCCTCACGCACGCGCCTTCCGACCCACCCAGGCTGCACCGGTTCCGGCTCCGGACAAGGGCGCTCTTGGAAATGCGTGAGGCACCCTGGCGCCCGCAGCCCAACGACCCGGGACACGGGACGGTGAGAACGGCCCCCGATCGGATGTAGAAATGTCCGCAAAGCGAAACCCGCCGTTCCTGCGTCATCTTCGTCTAACCGGACACCGTCGGTGCGTGGAGAAACTTTGAGCGTTTTGCCACCAGCGCTCCAAAACGTTTGCTTTTTCTCTAGACGGGGGTCCGGGATGTGGTAGGATTTGTCTAGAAATAGAAACAAAGGACGAGGCCGTTCATGTGTGGGACCCAGACGAACACATTCGAGGGCAAGACCAGGCGCGGCCAAGAGGACTAGACGGGTGGACGACTAGACACGGTCAAGGTGGAAAGCGGGGGGGGGGGGGGGGGGCGACTGGGTGGCTCGGTCGGTCGTTAAGCATCTGCCTTCGGCTCAGGTCATGATCCCAGGGTCCCAGGGTCCCAGGGTCCTGAAATCGAGCCCCTCATCGGGCTCCCTGCTCGGCGGGAAGCCCGCTTCTCCCTCTCCCACTCCCCGTGCTTGCGTTCCCTCTCTCGCTGTGTCTCCGTCAAATAAAATCTAGAAAACAAAAACAAAACGAAACAAAAAAAGGTGGAAAGCGGGCCGGGTGGGTGGGTGGGTGGGTGGGTGGGTCGGTCGGACGGACGGGTCGGGACGACACAAAGGGGATCGATCACTCACGGGTGCGAGAACCAACGGGCCACGGCACGGGAAGGACTGCCGGTCGACCCGGGGCCCCAGACACAATGCAGGCGGCGGGCCAAAGTCCCGCCGGTCGGCCAGGGTCCCGGAACTCTCGGCACCCGCCAGACCCAAGACCAAAGTCCTGCTAGCCGCGCCGGAGGGGGAAGGGAGTGCTGGTCGCCCCACGCCCCGCGGCACCCTCGGCGCACGCAGGGAGCCCGAACCCGAAGTCCGAGGCTCAGGGCCCCCGCCGTCGACCGGAGCGCTGGTCGACCCGGGCTCCCCAGGCACAGGCTAAGTCCCGCCCGCCACGGGGCCGACCGGAGCGCTGGTCGACCCGGGCTCCCCATCCCGAGGCCCGAGGCCCCCAGGCCCCCAGGCTCCAGGCCCCCGGTCCCCGGTCCCCGGCCCCCGGTCCCCGGCCCCCGGCCCCAGGCCCCGCCGTCAACCGGGGTGCTGGTCGACCCAGGCTCCCCCAGGCAGAGGGTTAAGTCTCACCCGCCGCGGGGCCGACCGGAGCGCTGGTCGACCCGGGCTCCCCATCCCAAAGCCCAAGGCCCCCCGCTATCGACCGGGGTGCTGGTCGACCCGAGCTCCCCAGGCACAGGCCAAGTCCTGCCCGCCGCGGGACCAACCGGAGCACTGGTCGACCCGGGCTCCTTAGCCCGAGGCCCCGCCGTCGACCGGGCTGCTGGTCAACACGGGCTCCCCAGGCGCAGGCTAAGTCCCGCCCGGAGCGCTGGTCGACCCGAGCTCCCCATCCCAAGGCCCGAGGCCCCGGGCACCAAGGCCCCGGGCCCCAGGCCCCAGGCCCCGGGCCCCCGCCGTCGACCGGGGTGCTGGTCGACCCGGGCTCCCCAGGCGCAGGCTAAGTCCCGCCCGGAACGCTGGTCGACCCGAGCTCCCCATCCCAAGGCCCGAGGCCCCGG
>NW_027555060.1:0-10000 GCF_964656455.1 Halichoerus grypus | reverse complement strand
GGCCGGCAAAATCAGACCCCCTCACAGAGAGGAAGAGCTCTGCCCAACACGCAACGGTAGTCACCCCGCGTCGGTGGCCACACTACACGCGCAGAGGAGGGGCGGCGGCTGGGGGGTTCCGGTACCCCAAGGCACCCTCTCGGATCGCTAGAGAAGGCTTTCTCACCGAGGGCGCATCGCCCCCACCCAAATCGTCCCCCCCGCCCGGCCGGGCCCCGCGGAACGGCGTTCCAAAGGCCTTACAAAGCCAAGGGCTCCGGGGGGCGGGCGGTGGGTTCACGCGGCAAGGGGACAGGCAAACAGGGCAATCCTGAGCGCTCGCGGCCGGGACCCCAGAAGGAGACCGCCTCCGCCCTGCCACACACGCCATGCTCACGTCACCGACCACCGGGAGCCTCGCGCCTCGGGCGAGGCAACGACAAACGGAGACAGGCACGGCATGCCGGGCAAAAAGGCAGCAGCCCCTCGGTTGGCCAAGCGCCATGGCGCTGGCTCGGCCCGCCGCAAGCGGCTCACACGCCCCACACCAAAGTCCAATCCCCACCACCAGCACAGCTTGTGGCAGGCGACGACGAGGCGCCCGCGTCCCACGGGGGGGCGGGGTGGGCCTCCCTTACCGACTCCACCACCCGCTCCTCGGACACGCCACCGACAGCGGTGGCCCGAGGGAGGGGGTCGCTGGGAACGGGAAACGACGCTACCGGCTCGGCTTCGGGCACCTGAGACGACCTGGAGCGCTCCAGGGGCACCACGGAGAGCCACGCGCAACGCGCTCAGCACGCCCAAGCGGGTGAGCAGCGCGGCGCCGGGACGGCCCTCCCCGTGGCGGGGAGGGCCGCGCACCACACGAAGCCAGGGGAGGCAAGCGAGAGTGTCTGCTGCGTCAGGGGACCCCGGTCCCGCGAGCGCCGTCAGGCAGAACACGGGAGGGCGGGGTCGGGCCGGAGCCTGCACACCCCCCCACACCCCCCACCTCACCGCCACGGCGGGCAGAGGTGAAGGAGCGAGGGGCCCGCGGGCAGAACGAGAAGAGCGGTCCCATTCGCCATGAACGTCCGTCCCTCGTCTGACGCGGCTTAGGCCCGGCCCGGGAGAGCACGAGAGCACCACATCGATCTGGCAAAACAGAAACCCCGAGAAGGTCCCGAGGAGGGGAGAGGCCGGTGAGGACAGCAACCCGACGGAGCCTGCTTCAGCCTCACCGACACCCCCTCGAAAACCCTAGGGCGGGAACAGCCGGACAACCCCAGAAACGAGAATGCCTGACACGCGGCACGGAGCCTTGCGGGATGGGGGGTTGTCACGACCGCAGCCGGGTGCCTGCAGAGTGAAGTGCGCGGGGTAAAGGACCCACGCGCCCCCTGCCCACACTGCCCTCGGGTGCTGGAGACCGGAGGCGGCACCAACGGCCTGGACCACCTGGAGGCACAGGAGCCGCCGCACAGGCCCACGCGGACGGCTCCAGCCAGCGGCGACAGAGCCGGGCTTGGCATCACGGTCAAGCCCGGAGCCCTGCCACACGCCCAGAGGCCCACCTCTCTTAAGGAGAGGATCACCACAACACAACGTGCCAGCACCTACCTGGCAGCAAAAAGCGCTCATTTCGGGTGAGAAAATAGCTGGCGCCGCCCGGCGGGGCCTAGCCACAGGTCACCGGGATCTCCTGGGACCGTGGCCCGGCCACGGGCCCCCAAGCACTATTCCATCACCCCCGGTTCCCCCCGGAGCCCCCAGGGCCATCTGGTCGACCCCGGGAACGTGGTGGCAGCCGGCAGCGAGTAGGGACTTGGCGGGAGTGGGGAGCGGCCCGGAGAGGTCCGGGTCCGGGTCCGGGTCCGGGTCCGGGTCCGGGTCCGGGTCCGCCTGTCGTCCCCATGTTGGGACTTAGAAATTCTCACCAAGTTCGACGGAGGCCCCTGCGGACGCCCTCCTCCCCGGGCCTCAGGACCGCCCCATGCCGGTCCCTGACTCCCGGCCGGGACTGAGGAAAGGGGGCGATACCGCGGAGGCGTCCCCCCGAAGGCCGGACCTCAACGGGAACCGCAGCCGGGCCCCTGGGGCGCTCGCGGCCCGACCCGACCCGGTCCGGTCCGGTCCCCACCTCCGCAGCGGGCCTCGGAAAACTTAGTGAGAATCTCGGGTCCGATGACCGGGACCCCACGCGTGCCCGCGGCCGGGCCCGTCGCGCCATCCACGGGCTTCCCCGCAAGGCTCAGGCCGGTCCCCAACCGCCCGAGCGTGACACGGAAGGCCCAACGACCGACGGGAGCCAGGGGCCGGATGGCGCCCGGGCGCCGGACGCAGCCTCTCCCATTTCCCCCCGCAACCCCGCGGGCGGAGGGGGGGGGGGGCACCGGCGGGTGCTGGTCGACCCGTCCAGGCGGCCCCCCAACGCGGCTCTCCGGGAGCGAGGCGGCGGCGCCACCACCACCCTACAAACCTGGAGGCTCAATCTCCCGCGAGCGGAGCGCGCGCCGACGGCCCGGAGACAGCGGGACGATCGCGCTAGCGTCGCCGGCCTCCTGGAACTCCGCCTCGGGAACCGCGGCCAAATACAATCCCTTGCCGACATCGCCGACGCTCCAGCGGGGAGACGCTATATAAAAGCGGACGCCAGGTGGCGCGAGACAACCGGCGCGAACAACAACGAGGCGGATCCGGATCGCGGGCCCGCCAAGGCGCACAGCCGGCCGCCCGGCCGCCCGATCTCGTCCCGGCCCGCTTCGGAGGGGCTGGCGGAGGGCGGAGGGCGGGCGGCCCCCGGGGCGGCGGCCTCGGGAGCTCCCGGCCGGCACAGGCGCGACTCCAGCAGCCCAGGGGAGACTTGGAAAACGCGTCCGGGCCGCTGCCGCCGGAAAGGGGGCCAACTGGCCACGGGACGCGCCCCGGGAGAAGCGGACACGAGCGGAAAATTCCCCGCACGGGCCTCCCACAGTGGCACACCTGCGGCGCCCGGGCTTCCGGGAGGACTTAAGACAAATTTCGGCGGGCAAGGACCGTAAAACCGACACCAGGCGAGTACTCCGACAACCACCACCGATGAACCTTCTACCTTCTATCATTTTAAGGGGAGGAGGAGGTCTCTCTGAAGCACACGAAGAAAGCTCAGGACAGCAAGGGGGGGGGGGGGGATTGACACACACACCGCCCCCAGAAAGCTGCAAACCGAATCCGTCTCTGCACGTACCACGATAACGCCCAAGGACAACAAACGGGGCGGGGGCGGGGGCGGGGGCGGGGGCGGGGGCGGGGGGCGGGGGCGGGCCGGGGGCGGGGGCGGGGGCGGGGGCGGGGGCGGGGGCGGGGGCGGGGGGAGGCGCGGAATGGGGAGGAAGGGAGTTAAAATAGCCGTTCACTCAATAAATCCAGTTCCGGGACATCCGTGCCGTCCAACACTAGTACGCGGCGGGCGGGGGAGGTGCTCTAGAAGAGCTAAATATTGATGATGATGATGATGATGATGAAGAAGAAGAAGAACTGTTCCGTGCTATTAAGGGTAAAAGAAAAACAAGGCGTAGAACTTCCTCTGACCCGTAAAGGAAAAAAAAGAAAAAAAAAAAAGGTTTGGGTTTTGTTTTTTGTTTCTTCGTTTTTTGTTTTTTCTTTTTTCCTTTTTCAACTAAACGCATTTCAGGGCACCTGACTGGCTCCGGTCGGAGGAGGCCCACGCGACTGCGACTCTTGATCTGCAGGGGTCGTGAGTTCCAGCACCACGCTGGATGATCACTCAAAAAGCTTTCAAAAACAAACACACAAACAACCGACACCGAGCAGCATTAACCATCAAAGATAGACACCTGTGACGACTAAGTCGTCAGAGGAAACCACGAACAGCAGTAGCAGAGGATAGGACACTAGAGGGCAACAGAGCCCCATCCATAGGTGCTATGGGCCCTTGAACGCTTTCTGTGTCCACTAGGGACCTCGAAAAAACTTCACTCCCCTATCCAGGGAGGAGAGGGGAGAAGCAACCTCCAGCAAGAATTCCTTCGATTAAAGGTAACTCTTACTACATTAAACTTCACCATTTCGGTGACAGATGTTGGCGGGGATGCGGAGAAAGGGGAACCCTCCTACACTGTTGGTGGGAATGCAAGCTGGTGCAGCCACTCTGGAAAACAGTATGGAGGTTCCTCAAAAAGTTGAAAATAGAGCTACCATATGATCCAGCAATTGCACTACTGGGTATTTACCCCAAAGATACAAAAGTAGGGACCCGAAAGGCTACGTGCACCCCGATGTTTATAGCAGCAATGTCCACAATAGCCAAACTGTGGAAAGAGCCAAGATGTCCATCAACAGATGAATGGATAAAGAAGATGTGGTATATATATGCAATGGAATATTATGCAGCCATCAAAAGGAATAAGATCTTGCCATTTGCAACGACGTGGATGGAACTGGAGGGTATTATGCTGAGCGAAATAAGTCAAAGAGAGAAAGACATGTATCATATGACCTCACTGATATGAGGAATTCTTAATCTCAGGAAACAAACTGAGGGTTGCTGGAGTGGGGGGTGGGGTGGGAGGGATGGGGTGACTGGGTGATGGACACTGGGGAGGGTATGTGTTCTGGTAAGCGCTGTGAATTGTGCAGGACTGTTGAATCTCAGATCTGTACCTCTGAAACAAATAATGCAATATATGTTAAGAAAGAAAAAAAGAAGAAGAAGAATGTAGCAGGAGGGGAAGAATGAAGGGGGGGAAATCGGAGGAGGAGAAGAACCATGAGAGACGATGGACTCTGAAAAACAAACTGGGGGTTCTAGAGGGGAGGGGGTTGGGAGGATGGGTTAGCCTGGTGATGGGTATTGAGGAGGGCACGTTCTGCATGGAGCACTGGGTGTTATGCACAAACAATGAATCATGGAACACTATATCTAAAACTAATGATGTAATGTATGGGGATTAACATAACAATAAAAAAAATTAAAAAAAAAAAAAAAAAAAAAAAAAAAAAAAAACTTCACCATTTCGGGGCGCCTGGGGGGTGGCTCAGTCGTTAAGCGCCCGCCTTCGGCTCAGGTCACACGAGCCCAGGGTCCCGGGATCGAGCCCCACGTCGGGCTCCCTGCTCCGCGGGAGGCCTGCTTCTCCCTCTCCCACTCCCCCTGCCCGTGTTCTCTCTCTCTCTCTCTCTCTCTCTCTCTCTCTCTCTCTCTCTCGCTGTCTCTCTCTGTCAAATAAATAAATAAAATCTGGAAAAAAAAAAAATAAATAAATAAATAAAATAAACTTCACCATTTCAACATGGACCTTTAATGGTTTCCTTCCCAACCAAGCCTTTCTCCTTGCCTCCTCCTTACCCGCGTGAATCCCTGATCCCACTTCACAACATTCCCCCCGCACCCCCCCTCCCCACACACACACACCAGGCTGAAAACTGTTCTCCGTAAACCATAAATCCTGAGCATTAGGAAAGTACACGAGGAAGCACAGACGAGAGAGAAACCAAGCAAATAATGTGGCTCTGAAGGCTGGACATCGATCGAGTTGAGAGAATGGACCAGACATCACAAACGTGAAAAGAAGGTTTTCCTTTAAAGCTGATCTCTTCCTCAGTTGGCTAAACTACGTTCTTTACTGGTACGGCCTCAACTCAAGAGTGCGACGATCAAAAGGTTTCGCAGTAAACACTTCACGGGTGCATCTAATAAAAAAAAAAAAAAAAGGTCACGGGTGCAGGCTTCACATCGGTTTTTTTTTTTATTTTTTTTATTGTTATGTTAATCCCCCTACATTACATCATTAGTTTTCGATATAGTGTTCCATGATTCATTGTTTGTGCATAACACCCAGTGCTCCATGCAGAACGTGCCCTCCTCAATACCCATCACCAGGCTAACCCATCCTCCCAACCCCCTCCCCTCTAGAACCCTCAGTTTGTTTTTCAGAGTCCATTGTCTCTCATGGTCACATCGGTTTTTCAAGTACACGTACTTCAGGGCACCTGGCTGGCTCGGTCGGAGGAGGCCCACGTGACCGCGACTCTTGATCTGCGGGGGTCGTGAGTTCCAGCACCGCACTGGATGGGTGTACAGATTACATAAACAAGCAGACAGGCAAAAGGAATTAGAATCGCTGTGGTGATTTCGAAGAAAACAAAACAAAACTCAGGAAATAAAGTCGTCGTCTCCCCCCCTCCCCCCCCACCCCCGGCCAGCCCCGTTTAATGCTTATGTATACAGGCGATAGAGACCCTGTGATGTTGGCAGACAAAAGAGACACGTCGACGGATGGAACGGAACAGATACCCAAACAGATAGGCCCAAGCCCGACAGAAGTTTGACAAATGCGCAAAGGCCATTCGAAGGAGGAAAGATGGCCCACCTCCCCACGAAATCACAGGACAGGCATCAGACATCCACAGACCCCACACGCAGGCAAGCAGGCAGACAAAGAAACAAGAAAGCTGGGGCGCCTGGCTGGCTCAATCCGTGAACCGTCTGCCTGCCTTCGGCTCAGGCCCCGAGCTCAGGGTCCCGGGATCCAGCCCCACGTCGGGCTCCCTGCTCCACGGAGAGTCTGCTTTCCTCTCTCTCTCTCTCTCCCTCTCTCTCTCTCTCTCTCTCTCTCTCTCTCTCTCTCTCTCTCCCCCTCCCTCCCTCCCCCCACCCCTTCTCTCAAATAAATACAAGTCTTTTAAAAAGAATAATTAAAAACAAAAAAAGGAAGAAAAGAACGTCACTCACTCCCCTTCTGGCATAGGGAGGACATCTTCCGGGGGGATGGGTGGGGGATGCTTCTGGGGAGAAAAGGGGGAGATTCAGTGAGTCAGCGCACCCTCCTTGCACCTGTGGTGGGGTGGTGGTTTGTGTGTTTCCTTGCTTGCTGCTGCTGCTAGTTTTTACAAGTGTCTATAGTTCAAAACAGTATGCTGGTTTCCTTTATATCTAAGTCTTATCTCGGGTTTGGGTTTTGATGGGAGGAGGGAGGGCCACCTTTTCTTCTGACATGGTGGAGAAGGAGAAGAGGGATGCAGGCCTGTGCATATTCTTTTCCGTCGTGGGGTGAGCAGAGGACTCGGATTCAGCTCTTGCCGGATGGGATCTAATTTCTGTGTAAACAATCAGGCAAAATATCAGGCGAACAGAGGGCGAGCAAAGGTTAGCAGAACATGGACAAGATTGGCTATGGGTGCTGGAGTTTCCAAAGCAAGGATTTCATCAGAGGCACGTGAATGTCAAAGATTTCCAGGGACCGTGTTTATGGATGACTTGGGGTGTAGGTCATTTCAAAGTTACGGTGCTACCACCCGGTTACTTGAGCATACTGTCTCCAGCTCACGGCTGCAGATGCGATATGGGGCTCCTCCAGGGATGGAATTGTGCCAGAGAAAGGGAGACAGCAGCCTGTAATGGAGCCTAAGGTGTGTGTAAGAGAGTGACTCTCTAAAGTGCCTTGAGGCAGAAGGAGACCAGCTAGCTTTGTCTTTGCTAGGTATTTGTGGCAATGGGGTGGGTGTGGGTGGTGGGTGTTGTTTGTTTATTTTCTGGATTCAGAGAAAGAACTCTTCAAGTGGAAGTATTTGCACAAGGGGTCTGGCAGGATGGGAGGGTGCAGGGGTCAGTCCATTTAACAAGATAACAGGAGAATCAGGCCTTTTATTTTTTATTTTTTTATTGTTATGTTAATCCCCATACATTACATCATTAGTTTTCGATATAGTGTTCCATGATTCATTGTTTGTGCATAACACCCAGTGCTCCATGCAGAACGTGCCCTCCTCAATACCCATCACCAGGCTAACCCATCCTCCCACCCCCCTCCCCTCTAGAACCCTCAGTTTGTTTTTCAGAGTCCATCGTCTCTCATGGTTCTTCTCCCCCTCTGATTTCCCCCCCTTCATTCTTCCCCTCCTGCTACATTCTTCTTCTTTTTTTCTTTCTTAACATATATTGCATTATTTGTTTCAGAGGTCCAGATCTGAGATTCAACAGTCTTGCACAATTCACAGCGCTCACCATAGCACATACCCTCCCCAGTGTCCATCACCCAGTCACCCCATCCCTCCCACCCCACCCCCCACTCCAGCAACCCTCAGTTTGTTTCCTGAGATTAAGAATTCCTCATATCAGTGAGGTCATAGGATACATGTCTTTCTCTGTTTGACTTATTTCGCTCAGCATAATACCCTCCAGTTCCATCCACGTCGTTGCAAATGGCAAGATCTCATTCCTTTTGATGGCTGCATAATATTCCATTGTATATATATACCACATCTTCTTTATCCATTCATCTGTTGATGGACATCTTGGCTCTTTCCACAGTTTGGCTATTGTGGACATGGCTGCTATAAACATCGGGGTGCACGTAGCCTTTCGGGTCCCTACTTTTGTATCTTTGGGGTAAATACCCAGTAGTGCAATTGCTGGATCATATGGTAGCTCTGTTTTCAACTTTTTGAGGAACCTCCATACTGTTTTCCAGAGTGGCTGCACCAGCTTGCATTCCCACCAACAGTGTAGGAGGGTTCCCCTTTCTCCACATCCCCGCCAACATCTGTCATTTCCTGACTTGTTAATTTTAGCCATTCTGACTGGTGTGAGGTGGTATCTCATTGAGGTTTTGATTTGGATTTCCCTGATGCCGAGCGATATTGAACACTTTTTCATGTGTCTGTTGGCCATTTGGATGTCTTCTTTGAAAAAATGTCTGTTCATGTCTTCTGCCCATTTAGAATCAGGCCTTTTAAGAACTAGGCAAAGAGAGGAGTTTAGCTTTGGTCATCACAGCACCTGGCACCTCAGCAGAAACAACAGAAGGTTCCCAGAATGAATTGAGTTGCAGGAGTCAGCGTGAGCAGACCCCACCACCCTCAGCCCTTAGCCCTCAGCGCCCCCCCACACACACACACACACAGGCACACACACCCGGGCAGGCAGCGGCTATAGTCCACGCCGAGCTCCAGATGTGGGTCCCGCCCCCCCCACCCCCACAGGGCTCCCCTGCCCACTTCTCAGCCAGAGATGTATATGGGAGGGTGGTCCCAGAACAAATCTCCCCTCATCCACAGAAACCTTGCCAACACTTTGACCACTTTGCCTGAGCTACCAACTCATCTGTACCCGTGCGTGATTTTTTTCCCTATGGGCCAGGGGCCTAGTTGCCAACTTAGGATGGACAGCCCCCCCCCCCCCCCACTGTTCCAATTCGACCAGAGAACTTCAGTTGGGGGGGGAGGATGGGGTGGGGCTGGGGCGGCTGATGGGACGTTCAGGGTGATCCATTCTAATGGGCCTCATTCAATCGCTTCATTCAAATGCAGAAAGCTTTCTGTTAAAGTCAGAGCCTGGAGCTTCCCTCCATTCAATGGCTTTCCTCAACTCCCCCTAACCCTTAGGCTGCAGCTTGCAAATTTCGGAGAGAGATAAGGAAGGGAGGGAGGGAGGGAGGGAGGGAGGGAGGAAGGAAAGGGAGGGAGGGAGGAGGGGAAGGGGAAAGAGGGTGTCTGAAGAGCTCACCTCATCTGGGGGCAAAAAGAGTCCCCTCCTTTTCCTAACCCAGGAAACTCCAGTAAACCCTTTGGGAATCATGAATGTGGGGGATGATGTCTTACTATAATGCCTTCCAGGGGTGGGTGTGCAGGTAGGAGGGTGTGGCATGGTGTGGCTGGCTGAGTCTGAGGAGGACCTTGAACACATGATGGTGGTATCTTAGCGGTCAGAGGCCAAACACAAGCATGGAGTGATAAGGGCTAAGGGCTAAGGGCTAAGGGAGGCCTGACAGGGACTGTTCTAACTCATCCACCGAGTTATGGGCCCAGCAAGCACACTCCTCTAAAGCAACATTAACAGTTTATTGATTGTTGGGGCGCCTGGGTGGCTCAGTCGTTAAGCATGTGCCTTCGGCTCAGGTCATGATCCCAGGGTCCTGGGATCGGGCCTCGCATCTGGCTCCCTGCTCCACGGGAAGCCCGCTTCTCCCTCTCCCACTCCCCCTGCTTGTGTTCCCTCTCTCGCTGTGTCTCTCTGTGTCAAATAAATAAATACAATCTT
>NW_027555059.1:0-73090 GCF_964656455.1 Halichoerus grypus | reverse complement strand
CGCCCCATCCCTCCCACCCCCCACCACTCCAGCAACCCTCAGTTTGTTTCCTGAGATTAAGAATTCCTCATATCAGTGAGGTCATACGATACATGTCTTTCTCTGATTGACTTGTTTCACTCAGCATAATACCTTCCAGTTCCATCCACGTTGTTGCAAATGGCAAGATTTCATTCCTTTTGATGGCTGCATAATATTCCATTGTATATATATATATATATATATATATATATATATATATATATATACCACATCTTCTTTATCCATTCATCTGTTGATGGACATCTTGGCTCTTTCCATAGTTTGGCTATTGTGGACATTGCTAAGCAGTGTTTTTTAATTGGGCTTCTTGTCCCTACATGGGAAGGGAGTGGATGAAAAAATTATCACTTTGTGTCATTTATTTAGGTATGTAAGAGAAGATTGATTGTTGAACTGAGAGAGTTCTAAATGATCAGAGGGAAGTTCCTTTCTAATTCTCCCTCTCTCTTGTCCACCCCCCTTTAAAGAGTGGAAGACATGCTATGTCTGATTTCACATGGAGTTATGGGAGTTTTATTATACAGAAAAAGAAAAACAAAGTATTTTGGAGGAAAAACATTTCATTGGAAAAGTTTTGTTTCCCCCCCCCCCCCAACTGAAGGTAGTAGTAAGCTTCTGATCGTTACTTAAGTTTATTTCTTGTTTTATTTACAGCTTGGATCTCTTTATTGCTTTTGGTAATACATAAAAAGTTTTCATGAAAGTAGAGAATATTTTGCATGATATACATTTAAAAAAACAATATATGAAACTAAATGTCATGATCCATATTCTTATTTCCCTGTAAGTGTGCTTTGGAATACAGGGTAGCTATAGTAAAGTCTTATTTATTTTCAGGGGAGATTAAGTACACCTACTTTTTTCTAAAGATGGCCTAAGTATGAATATTTATATGACTTTGTCATTTATACACATTCTATCAACTATCACATTTTAGATGACTTAAGTTTTCAATAAGTGACCTGAGGATTTGAATTAGAATGAGAAAACCTTCTACATCTTTATTTCAAGAGTGTATTAGGAACAAATTCTGACCTTAAGGGTCAAAGGTACTGGATGGATGATCATGGATTTAACAAGGAATTCTTTTCTGTCTCCTCTTTTCTATTGTGTTTTTTTTGTTGCTGCACAATTAGTAAACCCAGTTTACTAGTGTTATTGATGTTCTTTGTTTTGTTTTGTTGCTTGTGGAAACCTGATTAGAGCTTTTGAGAGTGAATTTTCAGTCAGAAATGATTTATTTTGTGTATCTAAGCTGGATTCCAGCTGTTTGAGGTTTTTCTCTTAGAAGTCTAGGTTTCATAGAGCATCTAGATTGAAAAGGCAGTTCTGGTTAGATGCCTCTCCTAGTCTTTCTTTTTTTTTTTTTTAAGATTTTATTTATTTGACAGAGAGAGAGACACAGCGAGAGAGGGAACACAAGGAAGGGGAGTGGGAGAGGGAGAAACAGGCTTCCCGCCGAGCAGGGAGCCCGATGTGGGGCTCGATCCCAGGACCCTGGGACCATGACCTGAGCCAAAGGCAGATGCTTAACAACAGAGCCACCCAGGCCCCCCTTTCCTAGTCTTTCTTAAGCAGTTTAAATTCTTTGTTTTTCTAAGTTTCGAAGAATTTTACTTAGATTTTCATGTTAAAGATCGGTATTTAAGCTTCAATTTGTTACACTGATAGAATTATAGATTCCAAAATTTGCTTGTAAAAATGGCTAGTTTTTTATTTTGTTATGTTATGTTAATCACCATTATGTCATTAGTTTTTGATGTAGTGTTCCATGATTCATTGTTTGCATATAACACCCAGTGCTCCATTCAGTACGTGCCCTCTTTAATACCCATCACCAGGCTAACCCATCCCTCCACCCCCCTCCCCTCTTGAACCCTCAGTTTGTTTCTCAGAGTCCATAGTCTCTCATGGTTCGTCTCCCCCTCTGATTTTCCCCCCTTCATTTTTCCCTTCCTACTATCTTCTTCTTTTTTTTAACATGTAATGTATTATTTGTTTCAGAGGTACAGGTCTGTGATTCAACAGTCTTACACAATTCACAGCACTCACCATAGCACATACCCTCCCCAATGTCTATCACCCAGCCAAAAAATGGCTAGTTTTAAGGAAGGAAGGGTTTTTTTTAATTACTTGTGCTTTTCTAATTTCAATTAATCAAATCAGAATTCACTCCAAGAAAAGTGCCACAGTATATATCAAAAGAACATTTCCTTAGTGCTTCTGATTCAGAAATTATAACCTCTAATAATGTGAAGAGACAAACTTCTATTCATATTTACCATATGATTTATCATACATAATTTTTTGCATGAATTCTTGCCTTCTTATTTTTTTCACCAAAATGTAAGCAGTTTCAAACATATAGTTTTGACTTACATGACTTGTCAGACTCTTCTGTTTATTATTAAAGCAGAGTTGCATATCTTCCTTCATAATGCTACAAATGTTAAAAGTTCTACACAATAACATTTTCTGGAAAGGTATTGGCCATCATTATTCTTAAGACTACAGATTTCTGTTGACTTTCAAAAGTTGTTGGTTTTTTTTAGATAAGCTTTCAGTTTTATCATATTCAGATCATACATACCTGAGAGAGCATCTGTAAAAATCTCAATTCTGTTTTTATGTGAAGTCCCAGTTATAATATACTTCTCATGACACTATATCAGGTTACTTATCAGCTTACTTTTTAGAAAGGCCATTTGTGATTGTTTCCTTGTTGACTATAATCCTTAGAAGAAAAGCCCCCCTTGAAAATTATATACCAGCACTAAAAATATATGTCTGTAATCATAATCTTACTGGGTTCAATTGATCAATAACCACCCCCTGAACTACCGTATGGTCACATTAACTTAGTATGGATTTCTATGAGGTTTTCATGGTTCTAATATCAATGAAGAGAAGAAAGTTGTATCTCACATTCAATTATCACAATATTAATTTTAATCTTTAGAAAGTCACTTAACATACGCAGGCTGTCGTTACTTTTGTGATTATGTAGAAGTTCATTGTTCTGTATGGTAGCCACCAGCCACATACAGCTCTCGAGCACTTGAAATGGGGCTAGTCCAAATTTAGTGTGCTATAAGTATAAAGCACACACTAGATTTTGAAGACTTAGTGCAGAAAAAGGTGTAAATATCTCACTAATAATTCTTTTATGTTGATTATTTGTTGATATGATATATCTTAGATATATTGGGTTATGTAAAATATATTATTGAAATTAATTTCTCATCTTTCACTTTTCTTTTTAATATATGGCCATTAGCAGATTTAAAATTATATACACATAGCTTGCATTATATTTCTGTTGGACAGTGATACTTTAGCAGATATAAGACTAGAGATGATCTCTATGGATCCTTCTGTTCCCAGCATTGTGGTGATTCTGATTGATGTCCTGATTGACTATGGAGCCGTCATTTTATTTTTGATTGTTATGATATTGCTGTCTCTATTGAGGACTTTTACAGTATGTTACTTTGGAATGTAGAGCTCTTGGAAAATCCTTTCTGTTTCTCAGGGCATAAACCAAACTTCTTCGCTTTGGAGAATTTCACCTTTAAACTTTTTATTATGCCTAAATTTTCTCATTTCTGAAGTTGGATCTTTCTACCTGGTAAGCTGTTATCATGCCTTTCTTCATCATTTTATTGTTAAAAACCTCACATTTATTGATTTTATCTAGTGATCGCATTTTTCCATCCAAAACTTTTGACTTCTCAGAGTTTGAGTTCTGTCTTCATTAGGTCTAGAATGGATAATAGAATGAATGAATATAGGATTTAGAGTGAAAAGTCTTAGATTCTAATTCTGGTTCCTCATCTAATAACTTACTAACTTAACAATCCTAGACAAGACAATTGTCTTCCTAAACCTCAATCTTTTTATCTGTAAAATGGATATTATGAGGCTCAAATAAAACATTATGTAAATATTGTTACCACTTACCCATGTTCTTATTCAGAAATATTTTCCTTTTAACCTTCTTGACAGCATTCGACTTCAAGGGTACTGTCCTTTCCTAGTGTCCTTTATTCCTTGCTATTTACTCCTATTATTATTTTAGGTCTTCTCTTTCTCTCATCCATTGATATTTGTGTTTCCACGATCTTTAGTCCTTCTAAGAAACTATGGTTATAAAGGAAAAATAGAGCAAATATCTTATTGCTCACAAAATGAAAGCATCACTTGGGATTTGCATGTAGATTTTTAATAGCCGAGATCATAGATTGAGAGAAAAGTTCCAAATACCAAGAGTGGGGGAAGGGAGAGCACCACATATTGAAGAATACAAGACCCTAGGTGAAGGGAGAACCCAACACATACTGAATACTTATCATGTGCCAGGCACTGCTCTTGATAGATGATTTTATGTTACCTCATTTTATTTCATGTTCACTACAATTTTTTAAGGGAGTTTTGTTTTTTCCTCCTATCTTATAGAGAAAGGAACTTCGGGCCAGGCCATTAAGTAACTTGCTTTCAAGTAATTCAAGTCTCTCCTTATTGTTTATCTGCATTCCCCCCCACCCCAGACCATTGTTTGGTAAACACTATTTACTTTGGGTGCTTGAGTTCTATGCTAACCATGTAGATAGAGTTGGTCTCCAGTGTACTAGTGAAACTAAATGAAATTTGAGTGTTTTTAAACAAGGATACCAGATACGATATTTATGAAATGAATTTTGTACTGTTTTGGGAAACATAGATCTCTAGACCGGTCTTTAGAGTGGGTGGAAGGAGGGTGGTGGTAATTCAGAAGGCCTTCCTTTCCCGAGCTAAAAATGCCAACAGAACTTTCAGGTCTGAAAGCTGCTCAACACTCAAAGTGAAACCCTCTCAGTGTCTGGTTTTCTTTCCCACATTCCCTTAGGACCTGGCTCTCACTCTTCAGCCAGCTACTTCCGTTACGGGTAGGCAAAGCTAAAATGGTAATTGTAAATTTGTGAATTATGCTGTGCCTTTCAGGGCTAACTCCAGACTCACTTGAAATGTCTTCACAAATGTGGCTTATAACAATCTGCGTGCTTCCCTCAAAGCTTTCCTCTCTGTCCATGCTTTTCTGCTTATTAGCTCCCTCGTGTTCTACCCCATACATGTCTCTTAGGTTCCACCAGTCCATTCTTCCCTCCTGACTTGCTGACTTCGTTTTTGGAATGGCCAAAAGATGCCGGATACTTTGTGCTTTCGAAGTCTTATGGCAAATGTGCTCTATGGACTCCAGTGTAGAATTTGTGGCAGGAATGAATGGACTCTTGAGAAAGAAATACCGTATTTTCAAGTCCATGTTCTCATACTAAAGAAGGCCGGACAAGACATTTATAAAATATGATTTCTAAGTGCACAGGTTTCTAAAGAAATCTTTTTTCCCTTAAGGAGAAAAGAGGCATCTGTTGTATTTCTAGAACAAATAACCCTTAACCTCTTTCTTCTTCATTTTCTCTTTCATTTACATGAATGAATATTTGAGAAGCTCTTATCTCCACGTTCAGACCTCTACAATTTTTCTACTTAAAAAAGAAAGTTATGTGAAGTGTTATTATTACATTGGGTAATTTTATTTCAAACTAAATACCAGAATATTATAATTCTTTTATCCTACTGTGTAGGTCAGCTTATAAAAAATGTAGATGGTACTTTCACTTAATTCTCCCTCCTCTTTAGCCTCTTGGAATTTTGCCTCTGAAGCTTGAATTTCCTTCCCTTTCTTCTACAAAAATGAGATGCAGAACAAGGCATGGCTTGAAGTCAAAGTAAATTCCCATCTTTAAGTTCTAGCAACCGATACAGGCTCCTTAAGGCCAAAGCCTGCCTATTAGCCACTTGGCTGTTGGGTGACTATATGTTCTAGGAAAGGGTACTGGACTAACTCTAAGAATGTGGAGTGTTGATATACTGTTACCAAAAATTAAAAAAAAAAAAAAACACTCTGTGTATTAAGTATTTGTCTGGCAGGATACTGAAAACCTAAAATATAGCCCACACATACAAACTTGTTGGAAGACAAAATACATTTTTCACCAAGTTAGAGTCTCATAGTGAGAAAAGCCAAGCTAGTTTGGATTTTAAAGTTTTCCTCCCATTTTCCCCTACTACCAAGCTCCACAGGGCCCCCTAATCATGTAGCACTGAAAAGAAAGTACTTTCTGCATTTTTAAATACTGTTACTGCTTTTGACTCCCCAGCCTCTCAGTTTACATATGCGAAGGAAAATAAAAAAACTATAAGGAACAGACATTAGCTAGGATGGTATTTAGGAGGGAATTAAGATGTAATTAGAATTACTTAGGTGTGCCCATACATCAGTTTTGCCATCTTTAAAGCAGAACATAGGTAATCCTAAAACTGTGTGTGTATATAAATCTTGTCAGCTTTTTAATATATTCTTAAACATTTCCCAGTGGAGGTTTGTTAAATGTTCTGAGATATTTTCTTGCTAAATATTAGATTATATACACATTAAATACTCTACAATATTTTCCTGTAAAATGTTGCACATGAATGTTTCACCTTTCAAAACTGGTAAAAGCAAGAGTATGTTGCAGAAAATCAGCTTATAAAAAATGTAGATGGTACTGTAAGCGGTATACCCTGGTTATTTGCTATAGTACTTAATTCAACAGAGCTCAGATAATTTCCACATACGGAAATATGATGGACTAATACAGAAATAGATAAGCCCTTGAAGGTAAAATATGATTTTGACCATTTGACTATTTAGTTGGTATTAGAAGTTTTTTTACTTTGGGTAGAGTGTTAATTTTACAATATTTTTTCTACTTAGAACAAAGAAGGTATCTTCAGTGGTCTCTAGAATATGTTCCAGTGCACCTCATACAAATTTGGTATTGATTTGGTTTTTTACTTTGGTTTTACTTCGAAACCTAGAATCAAACTGGGACTGTATCAGGTTTGAGCAAATCATAAAAATTTGTGGATAATTTGCATCAGAATTTTTAAGTTTTGCAGAATCTGAAGGACCGTTCAATTCAGTCCTTTCATTTTACACTTGGAGAAACTAAGGCTGAGAATCTCAGTATGTTTCTGTTTAAGGTTTTGTAACTGTTTAGTCAAAGAGCCAGAACTAAAAATGAGAATCTCAGACTCTGGCTTATCATAAATTAATTATGGAGTCTAAACTGGGAGAAGAATGTTCACTAGAAAGAAAAGAGTTAACCTCTCACTATAGCAGAACATATATATCTCTCGACCTATTTGTAGATGAACCAGTCATTTCTGTCGAAATTCATGATAACCTTAAGACCATTCTAAGTCATTAATGTTGTTGGCTCCAGTAAGTGAAACACTGCTCAAGTAAGAATAGCTGTCTTTCCTTTCTCTTGCATTTCTAAATTATCAATGCCACATGATTGATATCTCAGAAATACCTTCCAGATGGCTTTACTGTTTGTTTACTGAACTGTGTTGCAAAACTGCTTGTTCCTTATTCAGGCTGGTCAGATAGGGTTGGTTTTTGTTTTTGAGGTAAAGAAGACTGTTTGCATATAAATTCATTGTGTTTTGTGTGTGTGTTAAAAAAAAACTTTATTTTTCCAAGTAGTTTGATGAATTAAAACCTTTTTATTTTAGTTTTTTATCTGTGTAGAATTTTACTTTTAATAAAACTTGGGGGAAAGTAAAACATCCTTTTCTAAAGTTTCTCAAAAAATATCAGGGTATCCCTGCAAACAGTCCCTTTTTCTTCCCTCCATTACTCAACTCAATCCCCCCAAAATATTTGCAGAAGTGGAGTTCTAAGGCTGGTAAGAGCCATCAAACTTAGGATTTCCCATGAGATCCTCTTAGAAGGGATTAAGAAGACTTCAGGAGCCCCTTCTCCTCCACACCCTCCCCTAGTGCTCCATCTTTTCTGTCTTTTGTCACTCATTTCCCTCCCTGAGGTTGATTTGCTGGTTTTGTCATCTTAAAATTATAATGCCTAAAGGATGATAAATTCTGTGTTCAGTGAGTAGTTTTGAGATTTTTATAACTCTTTAATTGCAGGCATTTAATCCTGTGTTTAGAAAGCTATGTGTTACGATGCTCAAACCCTCTGGCGCTTTCCCCGTCTCCTCCCCAAAAGACCACCAACAAAACCCCAGGCAGTAACAATGTATTGAGCACCTTCTCTGTTTCAGACCTAACTCTATGTCCTACAGCAGTGCTCTTACGGGAAGTCATACTATGTGATTTTACATTTGAGGAAACGGAAGCCCTCTGAGGTCAAGTGATTTAATCATTAGTCTCTACAAGTTCTCTTGTGCATTCAGTTTTGCAGTCACTTCCTACCCTTACCCCATCCCTGGTACCAGGGAAATGCCGATCTGCTTCCTGTCACTATAAATGAGATTCTTTCCCTAGAATTTCATATAAGTAGAATCACACAGTATACAGTGTTGGGTCTGGCTTCTCCTCCACATTTTTTTGAGATTCATCTGTTCTGTTGAGTATATCACCAGTTCGTTTTTTTTCACTGCTGAGTAATGTTCCCTTATATGCCACAGTTTACGCATTCATATGTCTGTGGAATCCTTTCCAGGTCCAGTCAACTTTTCATTTGACAGTTTATGTCATAGGTATTGTCCCAGATTTGTAAATAATTAGGTTATAACGTGATTATATCTTTGTATCTTTGGAGGGAGGGCTGTAATGTTGGACCTTTTAGATAATGGTGTTAATGTCCTGGCAGATGCTGTCCAATTTCCTCTTGCTATTCGTGGCTCGATCTTTCAACTTAGGGTTTAAGCTGATGAGTTTGACATGGGTAGGGATTATTACATTTTCTTTATAGTCCTCCCACTACTGAGGACAGGAACTACCATACACTCACCTTTGTAGTTTGTAACGTCACAGTAATAACAGAAGGAGTAGTAATAGGTGATATTGAGCACTTAGTATAATAATTATATGAAGTTGGTGCTATTTTTTGCATTTTACCTGTAAACAGACACAGGATTTATACAACTTGCTTGTCTGATTCTGTAGCCCTCCCCTTTTAACTCTGCTGCCTCAGTGCTTAATAATTGTGGGACAAACAAATGAATGTGTAGAAGAATAAGGATTGCTTCATAGTTCTCCGGATATGGTGTTAGTTACACAAAAGTATATAACTTTGTCTGAAATGACTCATTGGTAGTCTTAGTTTTCATCATCCTTCCCTGTTCCCACAATAAATGATGTGACTTTATTAATCATATACACACAGAGCAATATCTAGAACTCCATTATGGTTGCCAGAAATGAGGTTACTCTCTGAGGCAGAGACAGTCTAGATGAATTCCTACTTGGATGGTGACAAGCAAGTAATCGGTCTTCATTATGTTAAAGCACTGAGATTTTTTGGCTTGTTTACTGCAACAGCTAGTGTTAATGACCTTGATTTTATTTATTTATTTTTTTTAAAGATTTTATTTATTTATTTGACAGAGAGAGAGAGAAAGAGATCACAAGCAGGCAGACAGGCAGGCAGAGGGAGAGGGAGAAGCAGGCTCCCTGCTGAGCACAGAGCCCGATGCGAGGCTCGATCCCAGGACTCTGGGATCATGACCTGAGCCGAAGGCAGACGCCCAACTGACTGAGCCACCCAGGCGCCCCATGACCTTGATTTTATAGTGTCATTAAGTTTCATACTTTATGTCTGTATTTAGTTGTGGTTTTGAAAGGAGTTATTATTTTTAAACTAATTTGTTAATCTATCAAAAGATATTAAAAATCTGTCTTAAAGTTGATGTGTGGTTTAATCTATTATCTTAAAGAACAATATAAGTTTTTAGATGGCTTTAATATCTGTTGCTTTCAACAGAATTCAGTTTGTAAGTTGACATGTTACAAAGTTTAAACAAATATTACTAAATTAGATTAATTTAGAAGTAAACAATGAGATGAGATTCAGTAGTAGGTCCTGAAAACTCCACTTGGAATATCATTGTTAAACACAAATCTGGTCATGTCATTCTTGTGGAGCATAGGGCCTTTTGCCTTATAGGTAAATTTCAAACTCAATTTGGGGTGGTCTGGCCTGTGCCAGTCTCCCTCCACTCTGCTTCCTTGTCTCCAGGCTCCAGTTACATTAAACTTCCTCAGTGCCCAAAATACTCAATGTTCTCTTTTCTCTAAATCTTATAGATACTGTCTCTCCCTGCTTTCTTCTTCCCCTTCTTCCTTTACATACCACCTTAAATATGGCATTTTTCTGGCTAGCCTTCCATGACAAAGCCAAGGTCAGGCACCCTTCCTTTGTGCTCCTATAAACACTGTGTCCCTTATATTGATACACTTTCTGTAATATTGTAGCACTTTTCACTTATAGGTATACCCCACTGGATGGTGAACTTCTGGAAAACAGGGAAAATAGCTATTCCCAGCACTTGGCAACCTGCCTGGTACATAGTCAACTCAGAGTAAATATTTGTGAAATATTGAATGTGTGAATAAGTGAATGAATGATGAATGAATGTGAATAATGCCCCAATCTACAAACTTTACGGTCTTACTTTTTTTACTCAGGTACAGATCCTAGTCAATTAACAAGCTAACTATATCAGCGTCCCAGTCCTGCCTTTTAGACTTGATAGTTTTACATTACAGTCACTTACATTGCATTTGAGGTATTTAAAATAGCTCTAGGGGCACCTGGCTGGTTCAATCTATAGAGCATGCAACTCTTGATCTCAGGGTCATGATTTCAAACCCCATGTTGGGTATTGAGCCTACTTAAAAAAAAAAAAAAACATTAAAGAAAGATGAGCGACTCATATTTTAGACTTACTTATGCATATTTATGTCTATATAAATTCATGCCAAATTATCAGTATAAAAAATTAATACAAATTGATATTAAGGACAATCATTGGAAGTTGTTAATAAGTGTCAGGGTAGCTAATTTAAACATATACAAATTTCTGGGCACCTGGGTGGCTCAGTCAGCTATGCATCTGCCTTTGGCTCAGGTGTTGATCCCGGAGTCGTGGAATCGAGCCCCAGGTCAGGCTCCCTCCTCAGCGGGGAGTCTGCTTCTCCCTCCCCCTCTGCCCCTCTCCATTGCTCGTGCTCTCTCTCTCTCTTTCTCTCAAAATAAATAAAATCTTTTTTAAAAAGTTTCTCAAAAAATATACACAAATTTCTTTAGAAACTGAATGTGAAAAACCCCCAAACTCTAGAATTGCTGTTAAAAAAAAGAATCCAAAAAAGTTGGTACCCAATTAGAAATATATGAAGTATGATGTTATCAGTTACTACACAGATAAAAATTTCTCTCTTTCAACATATATCTTTTGAGTGACTAATATGTTATGCATTGCTGTAGGCACTTGGGATACATAATTGAACAATGTTAACTTCCTGAATGCTTTAATAAATAGGAAAAAATGGAGCCTAGAACACATACACACACGTTTATGCATATATGTAAAATACTAATTAGTATGTTTTAGATAAGCCTATTTCTGAAACCAATACCAAAAGATTTTAGGATTATTTAAAGTGAGATATTAAAGTTACTGTGAAAAAAACTAAATGATGGTAGGATTTGGGAGGAAAGGGGGAATTGTGCTTTGAATTTCCTTAAATGTAATAAACAAATACAATTGATCTTCAAGAATAATATACCTGGCCCGTATGGTAGACTGTGTTATTGTTCAGAAACCTTTGCTGCTCCTCCCTATCCTATTGGCCTCATGCCAGGCCTTAGCTTTGCCTTAACTAATAAAATAAGAGTGGAAATGATTTATGTTTACTTATGAGCAGAAGTTTTGAGTCAGAACATAGTGTCCTATATTCTCTTTTCTTCTCTGCTCTGACAACCAGCAGATCTGATAGATGCTTCTTCCTCACCCTAACGTCTGAAATAAAAATGACCTATAAGACGAGCCATTGCCAACCCTTGTTTGACATGTAACATGAGCAAGAAAAAAAAATGTTGAAAGCCATTGAAATTTTATTACGGCAACATAACCTCACCCAGTGGTTGTCCAACTTGAGCATGCATTAGAATCACGTGAAGATTCTGTTAAAAGGCGATTGTACAGGTTTTACACTGTTGGGCCCCTTAGAGTTTCTGAATTCAGTAGGTCTGGGGTGGGGACCAAGAATTTGCATTTCTAACAAGTTACCATCAGATGCTGAGGTGCTTCAGAGCCCGCACTTTGAGAACTCACCTTTCCTGATACAGCCCGTGAATTCATATTCCTGGATACTCTAATTACTTAATAAATATTACAGCAACAAAATGCGGAATATTTCCCAACTTCATTAATAAAGAAGTAAACTCTGTAAAATGCTCCTTTGATTTGTGGAATATGGACACACAAAATGTCGTAAGAAACCCTAAATTTGGTAGAGTGGATTAGATAACCATGGAAATGACTATCATATTAGTCAGATTCAAATAAAAGGTGCTAAAAATATACAAAGAGCAAAGGGAATTTGAGAAAGAAACAGTCACATCTGATTGTGGGAGAAAATGCCATCCTGATGGACTTAGTAGGAATTCTCTCAAAAAAGGAGGGTAGTTAAAGAGGTCATTGCATATGGAAGGACCACGGATGACCAAAATGAGAGAGGTGAGAAAGTGTGAAATGCATCTGAACATAACACTAATAGAGTTCGCTACTGAGAGACAGATAAAGGAGAGTCTCTTTCAGAAGTCCAGTTTCTAACTTGGTCTGTAATGAAACACAGTGAAGCTTCAGTTCAGTACTGTTTTTTGTATTCATGTTTACATTGAGGTGCTTTGGGAGTTTTTGTTGCTAAAGGTGGCAAATTAATACCAAGGGTAGGCCTTATGATTGTCCAGGAAGTCCTGGAGAGACTGCTGTGAATAATAGCTATTGTCGAAGAGGAAGTGGGTGAGAGAGGCCAGCATGGAGTCTTGACCAAAGGACACTCCCCAGTACGTCAGGTTTAGCTAGGAGACATGTGGAAGTGAGGAAATGGAAATTGGTTCCATGCGCTTCAGTCCTGTGTAAAGTCTTTGCATAGAACTAGTTGGAAGAGCATTGCTCTCTGTGTTCACATGTTTTGTGGTTTCTTTTCTATGGCCCAAGGTCCCACTGCTTCTCTGTGGTATTTCTCCTCCACAGGGAGACCTCAGCAGGCAGAAAGGGAGTTGACTGGGATGTAGAATGATTTTAGTGTTGTGTGAGGGTGTCTAGGAACAAACTGTTTTCAGGGACATCACTTAACCTCTTTGGGCCTTGGTTTCTTAATTTGTAAAATATAATTCTCTCAGGTTCCAGTATTCCATTTTTCTAATACTTTCGGCCAACAAAATTCCGGTATGTGTTAACTTGCCCAATTTCTATTATACATACCACAAATTAAGTTCATAATCTTTGAGATGCATGAAGTACGCTGCAGTATTTGAAATAAATGTATTTCTTTTAGAGTTAGGATACTCTGTAGTGCTCAATCAGAAAATAGTTTTCTAAAAGCTTCCAAAATTTTGTTTTTACTCCATTACCTATAGATGGCGTATTTTATTTTTAGATTTGAACTTTGATACTGAATAAGCATAAACTTAGGAAAAAGCATGGCCTAATGTTATAGTTTCAAATAGCTGCTTATTTTGTTCAGTATGAAAACCAATTGCCATTATTATTTTAATGACATAGATACCAACATGCATTTGAAAACAAATTAATGTTGATTCAAAGATTCTGTATAATTGAAAACATTTGTTTTAATCTTTTACAACCATTATGGGAGGGAGAAAAAATGAAAATACTTGCCAGTCTTGAAGTCTTTAAAAAATGGATTGGTTCAGAATTGTGGTTATAATTCTGTTTAATGTAAATAATTTGTGGCTATTGCAATGCCATGATCTTAAGGAACTTGCAAAGTTTTTCCTTGGATTTACATAAAACACCATTTTGATCTTAAATTTGGCTTTTGCCTCTAGTTAATTTGTCAGGTCTAAACACATGCCATTTCCTCAGCAACTGCAAACAGGCCTTTCATGTTAGGTCCAATACAACTCAAATCTACTCCTTTTACAAGTATTTTAAAGCTTGACTAGTATTGCTATTACTGTTTCATTTTGGGAGGGAAATTCATCCTAATTAGCATTTCTTTTAGAAACATTCTGTAGGTGATTCTTGGTTCATATTTAGGACACACCAGAAAAAGTGCACAATAATCATCTGGGGACTTACAAACACACTTGATTACCCGTAACTGCTGCCTGCTTCAGTAACGTCCCTTAGGTTCTTGAGAAGAAAGCTAAACACCAATGTTCCATTCCATATGAAATAAAGTACTGTAAAATATTTGCCAGAATCAAAAATAACATTTTTGATGCTCTTGGAGAATTCACTTATATTTAAAGAAATCCAATTGAAAATTAGTTTGAAGATATATAATGTGTTCATGAAGCAAAGAAAATAATCGTCCTCAAATTTCTTGATTTGTTGCTATTCCGACTTCAGATTTTTGTATGAGGTTCTTAAGATAGGAACATAACATTAGTTATTTTGCTTTCTCATATACAGTGCCATATGCAGACTGAAACTGAGCTCTCTCAGTCTATTAGTCAAATAATATTAGATCTAAGAGAAAAAGTCTCTTGTGTGTATGTAAGCAATGAATGTATTTTAATTGAGCACCCCAAGTTCTGAGTAGTAAATTGAAATTGTTGATTTAAGCTATTGGAGCATGCTATGTGATTAAGACAGTGAAGTGTTTTTTTTGTTTGTTTGTTTTTTTAAACAAAACGAAAACAAAAGGCTGGAATTAATTCCATGTCGATCTTTTTTTGTTATTCTTATGATAAACAGGTGTCAACCAAAATTCTATAGTTGTTGATCAAGTTTCAGTTACTAATTTATAACTGAGTACTTAGATGAGTTTCTACACTTGAAAATGGATTAGGAAAATTAATTAGAAAAAGTGGTTTATTCTTTTATGTGAGTTTTCAAAACAAAATAAGAAAAATTTAACTTTAAGTTGAGTTCAACAAAGATGATGCAGATGGCCTCAAGAGCAGCCTAATCCCAGAACTTGCACATCCCTTGTGGAAACATTGACATTTTCATTAACATTAGGAAACCACCAAATACATTAATCCTGTCCAACTCTGCTGAATGGGCTAGACTTGGCATATATCTAGCCAGAAAAGGGAGCCAGAGAAATAAGAATATACCAGGGCTGCTCAGTCTCTAACATAAATATATTAATCAACTTATGGATATACTATAACCTTCCTTTTTTAGAAGTCAACTAGATTCAGGAATATGTCATTTTCAATGCTGTATTGGTTTAGGATATATGATTTTAAGATCTTCCAATGCTGTACTAAAACTTTTTTTTTTTTGAGAGAGAGAGAGAGAACGCATGCGAGTGTGCATGAGCGGGGGCGGGGGTGGGGTGGCTGGGAGGGGCAGAGGGCCAGAGAGAATTTTAAGCAGGCTCCATGCCCAGCGAGGAGCCTGCCCGCAGGCCTCGATCTCACAACCCTGATGACCCAAGCTGAAATCAAGAGTTGGATGCTTAACCCACTGAGCCACCCAGGGTGCCCAAGTGTATTAAAACATTTCAGTAAAATCATGGACTTTTTCTTTCATTTAAAAAAAAAAACTATATAAAATTGCATGAGTTTTCTTTATAATAAATACAACAATGAGTCACAAATTTGAAGCATTTAAATAGGCATTCTGGTTCCTTTTTTAACTTTCACATTAAACTTTTCAGTCATATGCACTCCAAATATATTTATGTTTTTAATACCAGTGATAATTAGACAAATCAAAACTTTGATTTTGATTCAGCTATTATCTGTAACTATTATTTATAATTAACTTTATATGTCATTCTTTTTATACCTTCTATATGCCTGAACTTTAAGCATTTTCTGTTTTAAATAATTTTGTTCACATATAATAATGTAACTTGTTTTTGATACTGAGTGACTTAGGTGATTACAATATAATCAACAGAATAGAATATTTTAAGGCTTATCAATGTACTCAACTATTTTAAATCTAATTCATCTCTATTTATTGCCAGTCTTTTAGCATCGTTAATTATGGTTTTGCATGTACTGCTTTTCTCAAATCAAATAATTTAAGAAGATAAATGAAGAAAAAGACTGGACAAAGAAATTTGAAGCTGAATTATAAATATAAAGCACGGTAGAGTAATTAAACTCTTGAGAAGCACTACTGATACAAGAAATTTTGTGTCATAACTTGTAGTCAAGGTTATAACTTTTAGTCAAGGTTATTTTTATTCTTATGAGAAACAAACACAGAGCTTTGCATATACCTTTTTTTTAATGGTCAGAGATGGCATATAATTTATCTTTCCCTTCCTCAAGAAATAAGCAATACAGTGTTTTCTGTGTATTAGCTGCCCAATAAAGAAATGACTGTTGAGCGAATAAAGATAGATGATGTAATATTTAATCAATATTTGAGTTTCCTTTTAATCAATTCAGTGATTAAAAATGGACAGAACTCTGAAATTGATACTTAATGCATGTTTCTTTCTTTCTTTCTTTTTTTAATCCTTGTAGTCACCTAATTATCCATGTTGATTGGGGATATAGTTTCTGAAAATTTTAATCTAAACTATCTACTTTAGTTAGTAATTTTACAAAACTTTTACAACAGTGAAGTTGACTACTTTGAGTTTACATTCTCTGCCATTGTGGGGGTGAAATAGAGATGAATAATTTGCACTGTTTAATCTGTTCCTAAGTACTCAAGTATTGATGTTTTAAATGAAACTACACAATATATAAATATATACTTGTAAAAATTTTTTTAGTAATATATAAATAGAGAGTAAAAGTTCTTTTCATGCATCTTAACCCATTCGACTTCATTAGGTAGCCTACTATCAAGGGTTTCAGATATTTCTTTTTGACCACTTTTTCATATGTATATAAACAACATTTTTACGTTTTCTCATTAATTATATTTCAGCATTGATATTTAATATAGATAATAATGTAACATTTAATCATTTTTGAGATTATATCTATAGAATTCCTTCTTTTATTTGATGGTGTTTCTTATCAGGTCTTTCTATAGCAGACTAATCCAATAGTTGGTCTTGTAATCTTAAAGTTAAAAAAGAAAAGGTTCCCTTTGAACCTTTGCAGGAATAAGTTCCACATCAGTAAGTATTACAAAACAATAAGCAAATATAATAATATTAGTAGCAGGCCAGTAATCTCAAGGCAAATTCAGGGGGTTTTTTTGTATGGTTTTTAAAAAAATTTTTTATTCTCGATGGTGAGATCAATTTTTTGTTTATGTTACTAGTGACAGAATAATTCATTCTATTTTTCTATTGTGATTTCTAATAACACTAGCAGTAAATAAAATGATAAAATAATTGGTAGAATTTCAGAATTAGAAGACATTCAGTCAGTCAATTATGAAGGTAATTTACTTCCAGGCTCTTGTTTAACAGACAACAAAATTGAACCCTAAAGTTAAATGATTTACTCCAGGTTGGTAGTGAAGTTATGACTGTGAATCATTCAAATCAAGAGTCTTTTCCACTGTAGCATGCACTGCCTTCAAGAAATATTTTAAAGATTTATTGAGTACTACATCTTTTATATTCCATTATGTTTACCAAATAAAAAAAGTGGGAAACAAAATAGTTTTCATTGTTTTCAGCTTAATAGAGACCATAATGATATAGCACATGTACATATCAGATTTTATGTTGGTGTCAAATGGTGGGGTGTTCTTAAAGATTTCATAACTGTATAGAATGATAGGAATGAACATCAGCTGTAATTAAAAGTCTAATATGACGATATTTACTTGTGGGAATTTAATGCAATGTAGCTAAGATTAACAACATTTCAAATGTCAGTAAATGTGTTTTTAAGGGAAAACATGCAAAAAATGATAAATCACCTCACAGAGCTACAAACTCTTCAAAAAATGGTTTACTAGTGACATCTGCTGGTGTAATTTGGTAATAAAAATAAAAGTATCTCCTGGAAATAATTTCATGGAAATTAAGCGTGAGACAAAGAATCTTTGTGGGCAAATTGTTTTGTTTTTTTTTTAACTATCATTTACACTTACAATTTAAAAAAAAAATTGTGTTTGTGGGTTCCCCCTCTCATTGGCATTTGACCAAGTATATTATTCTAATAACAGTATTAAACTTTATACTTTCTTCTCCACAGTGTATAATTCCAGCCTGAACCTCTCTAATAAGTTGTGTATCACCTAAGTTGTTTGATATGGTGCTGCACTATTTCCTCCTCCTCTTTCCTGAACCTTGCACATAACCTTGCAAATGTAGAGATTCAGTAACTACGATTGACTCTTACTAGATATTTATGCCATTTATAGGCTAACTAATAGAAAAGTCTGTGTGTACATGAGTTATAGGCATTATATTTATGCACGCTCAAAAATAAAAATGAGACTTTGTATTAGAGAACAATTTCTTTAGGAAGAGAAATGACTTTGTTTTTTGTTTTTTTCCTATGGAACAGATTTTCTGCACTATAAAATAATAGAGAAATAAAATACACTCAGTCCCTGGGTATTTTCTCTATTGGCACTTATTTCCTAGATGATTGTACTGTGGATTTAAGTTCTACTTATAGATGAATCACCCCTCTTCCTTGACCCCCAAACCTGTACAGCAGCCACTTGTTTCATTAACATTTCCATTTGTAGGTAACAGTCATCTCAAACTTACCATGTCCGAAATAAAACTGATTTTCTCCTCAAACCTCTTCTTCCCGTAGTCTTCCTCACTTCAGTAAACGGACGTTTTATCCTTTTGCTTGCTCAAATCAAAAATATTTTAATAATTTGTAAATTTTCTCTTTCTCTTGTACCATCAAGGAATTCCACCAACTCTATTTTTGAAATACCTTTGGAGTCTTACCACTTTTCTCTACCTCTACCACTTAATGACCTAGTCAAACCACAATCGTCTTTCCCCTCCTAATTCACCTCTTTGCTGGTTTTTTTTTTTTTTTAAAGATTTTATTCATTTGAGAGACAGAGAGAGACAGAGCACAAACAGAGGGAGAGGCAGAGGGAGAGGGAGAAGCAGACTCCCCGCTGAGCTGGGAGCTGGGGCTCCATCCCAGGACCTGAGATCATGACCTGAGCTGAAGGCAGACGCTTAACCGCCTGAGCCACCCAGGCACCCCTCGCCTCTTTGCTGTTAACCTTGCCTTCCTGTGGTTTGTTTTCCAATGAGCAACCAAAGATTTCTTAAAATTTAAGACAGGTCTTTGTCACTCTTCTGCTGAGGTTTTGTTTTGGTTTTTTTTTTACCATGCTTAAAGGGCCCTACCAAGAACTTTGGACCACTCCTTCCCTCCTCCACTGTGACTGTGACCTCCTTTCCTACCACGGCTTCCCTCCCCTCTTTTGTTCCAGCTACAGTAATCTACTTTGCTCTTCTCCTTCAGTGCCACGAAAACTCCTAGTCAGGAGCTTTGTGCTTGCTCTTCCTTCAATCAGATACTCTTCCCTCCATCCTGTAAGGCTTCTGATCACATCATCAAATTTCACCTTCTTGGAGAGGCCCTTCTGGATTACACTACCTAAGATAAGAAGGCCCGACCACATCTGTTTCTCCTCTTCCCCTGCGTCGTGTTTTGCCATAGCACTTATCACCACCAGATATATTTACTTGTTTTCCTCGTACCTTTCCCTGGCCCAGAATGTCACCTGTATGGAAACAGAGATTCTGTATTGTCCGCTGTTACCTCCTTAGATCTGAAACTAGTGCTTACACATAGTAGGCATTCAGTCAGTATTTGTTGAGGAAATCAGTGAGCCTTAAGACGTGAATGTAGAAAGTAATTTGATTTGCATTATAATAACTGGATCTGTTAAATAGTGAGGCCCCTTCTAATGGGGTCTGTTCTGTATAAATCTTTCTGTGCATACCATACTTTTTACATTTAACTCAGATTACGATAGTGTTTCATAGTTAGGCTAAGGCTCAGACAATACTCTTGGTATCAAAATGCAGGGCGATATTATTATTTTAAAGATTCTTTTTAGGGGAGGGACGCCTGGGTGGCTCAGTTGGTTAAGCGACTGCCTTCGGCTCAGGTCATGATCCTGGAGTCCCGGGATCGAGTCCCGCATCAGGCTCCCTGCTCGGCAGGGAGTCTGCTTCTCCCTCTGACCCTCCTCCCTCTCATGCTCTCTGTCTCTCATTCTCTCTCTCTCAAATAAATAAATAAAATCTTTAAAAAAAAAAAAAAAAAAAAAAAAAGATTCTTTTTAGGGGAATAATTACTTTTTTGTTCTTTTGACATAGACATCTGACCCTCAATTACATTAACAGACCTTATACACATGAATGGAAAGAAGAATAGCCCCTTTTGAATTCAGGCTAAGACTTTATCAATATGAAGTGCTTCCCACAGGGTTCTGCTGAAAGAACCAAACTTCCATCATAATGAAATTGCAAATTCATTTGTACATGCCCTTTTTTATTTGAAAGCTACTTTTTGATGTTTGGTCTGCAATTAGATTTATTGTTTAAGGTCACAAATATGCAATCCTGACTAGACCAAGTTGTCAGAATCCTTTATCTATTCAGCATTGCACAAAGATAAATGGCTATCTCTTAACAATAGCATACCAAAGCCAAAATTTGTTCCCACTTGTATATAATCTTAATCAATCTGCTGCTTTCTGTTTTCCAGTCAGTAGACGCCTGGCCTAACCCGCTCACCACCCCACCTATCTAGAAATTGCCCAATTATGGGTTTTAAATTACTGAGAAACACTTCAGATGGAAAAAAGATAAGTTTAAGAATGTTAATGCTATAATTTTCTCATGCATATTTTTAGCTTAACATATGAATTCTTTTGCCTTTACCCTCATTCTGTGTGGGGTGAGTAATTATGTAGTATGTTAGCTAAATTCTGTGATTACATTTCTCACTGTTAACAATATCGCAAAGTAGATCATGTTTCTTAATTAAAATGAATTCTTAAGTGTTTTAAAAGATCTATGCACACGAATTAAATTCTTTTCTGAGATTCTGTGTGTCCCCCAGTAAAAATATCTACATTTAGACTTGTTCAGAAGGACTTCTTATATTTTTATGCATTTCCTTTGTGACCTTTCATATAAAAGTATACTGAGAGAGTTGCCCAATTAGATTTGAGGCTGTACTTTTTATCCAAGAATATCCAGTGTCTAAAATTAACATACATTTGAGCATCATTGTATCACCAATCTCTATAGTTTCTCCAAAGGATTCTGATACTAGATATACAACAATTCTTTAGTAACTTGATCATACTTATAAAGCAGGCCATTAAGACTAGTATAGTAATGTCCCCATTTTAAAATCTTGTTTAAATATTTTTTGCAGATCTGAGAATCTTTTTTTAATTGTCATGCAGTTTGAACCTTCCCCCAGTTAAAAGGAATACACTATTTCAGAAGGAGGTATAAGAGAAAACCACAGTTTTTAAGTCAGAGGAACTTTTTTTTCCTGAATTCCGACTATTATTTATTTTGTGACCTCTTGGAAGTTGCCCGTTTTGGGGGAGGGGGCCTCTGCCCAGCTATAGAATAGAGAAATACTTATTCATAGAGGTGTGATATAATTAAATGAGACAACACATATAAAGTGCCCAAAACAATGCCCAGCAATAGTAAATACTCAATAAATATTATTTGAACTCCTGCCTCTGTGCCCTCCCCTTACCCCCACTCTGTTCCCGTTGCTATGTTATCCATTCTGATTGGGCTTACTCAAAAGTTAAAACTGTTGAACTAAACTTGAAGCCTTTTTGTGCCTGCCAGCTCTACATTGCTCTGCATTCACTGAATTAATAAGTAGGGAGAAGTCAGGACCTTGAATTGATCTATTCATAATACCCAGCAGGTGTATGTGGCCTTTTCTTCTCAACAATTTGCTCCCCCAGGGATTGGGTAAAATGAATATTCCACTCTGAGCCTTCATTTTAAGTCCACATGGAGCCCTTAGAAGATATACTTAAATCTCTCTTCCACCTGCAAATAGGAGAGTTGAGCCTTAAATTATGTTAATTTGACATAGGAAATTTTAATCATCCTGTGTAAGATGGCTTGCTTGTTTGTTGCATTTGTACTGCTCAGATCACTGTCCTAAAAGTTTCACCTTTTAAAAGTAATCTGTTTCAGGGGCGCCTGGGTGGCTCAGTCGTTAAGCATCTGCCTTTGGCTCAGGTCGATCCCAGGGTCCTGGGATTGAGCCCCACATCGGGCTCCCTGCTCGGCGGGAAGCCTGCTTCTCCCTCTCCCTCTCCCCCTGCTTGTGTTCCCTCTCTCGCTGTCTCTCTCTCTCTCTGTCAAATAAATAAATAAAATCTTTAAAAAAATAAAAAAATTTTAAAAATAAAAGTCATCTGTTTCAGAATAAATTTTAATAGCTACTTAATATACTACTTTATATCTCAAAAATTGTTACTTTATCATAATTTTTATTGTTTTAGGTGCAAAGATGGTTTGAAAGGATTTACATTCTCTGCTCTTAGGTAAGTAGTTTATTTACCTTATGTTAAGAGAGAATTTGCAAGTTAACTTTTTCAAAAAGTAATATTATTGCGCATAATTACAATAGATGTTTATCGACTCAGTTTTCTAGCCCAAAATAATTGCAGGAGTCACAGTCACTTTTACGATATTTTATTAAAAGAGTCTAATTTATTGGATTTCTTTCCCCCTAAAAATCAGTCAATCAACAACTGTTTTTGGAGGTGCCTGGGTGGCTCAGTCGTTAAGCGTCTGCCTTCGGCTCAGGTCGTGATCCCAGGGTTCTGGGATCAAGCCCCACATCGGGCTCCCTGCTCAGCGGGAAGCCTGCTTCTCCCTCTCCCACTCCCCCTGCTTGTGTTCCCTCTCTCACTGTGTCTCTCTCTGTCAAATGAATAAGTGAAATCTTTGAAAAAAAAAAAATCAACAACTGCTTTTGGGACCTATTGTGTGCCTCATATCACTGGGTGTTAGGAAAGAATTAGAAGAACTCTCTCTTCAAGGAGCATTGGAAAAACAAAGCTACATGTGAATAATTACTGCAAAATTAAATACTGAATTGTGTGGTACCACATTATGGGCTTCATTAGGACAGGGCTCATGTCAGACACATTTTGAATCATAAGCTTCACTAGAGTCACTAGAATCTGCTTTTCACCCTGTATGCCATCTCTTGCCATAGTTATTGGCCGATAGTAGTAGATAGTGTAGAAAAGTTGGTTGGCAGCACTTCCATTGTATTTTACAGTTCACCAAGCATTTTCACATAGATTAGAAAATTTTCACAGCAGTTCTGTGAGATGGGTATTTTTATGCCCATGTGACGTGAGGCTTAGAATACTTAACTAATTTAATGTCACACAGTGACTGCATATACTTACTTGAAACCTAATGCTCTTCCAGTTTGTATTATAAATGTTGCCTCTTTTATTCTCCTAAGTACATATAGTAGATGCTTAGTGAAGATTAGGTGTGGAGTATTTATTATAAATATAGGAGGGAAAAATTAGGGTAGCCTTCGGTATGCTAGAAGATTTCATATGACTGTCTTTTTTAGGTTATTTTGAGGATCAAATGAGTTAATGCATGAAAAGTGTTTAGAACTGTGCATGGCACATAGTGCTCAAGAAATGTTGGCTATTACTGTTATTATTATTCTTATGGGGATAAGCCTTAACCTGCACTTGAAGGATAGCTTTAGAGAACTAGAAGGGAAGAGGAGGAACCTTCTGGGTAGAAGTGAATAATGTTAGCAAAAGTATGAAAATTATAAACATGAAATATGAGGTAAGAGTGGGAAAATCAACTTAATTGGTATGAAAAGCTTATTTTAGGGATCATAAGGTTTTGTGGGGTTTTTTGATTTTTTAAATGATGGTCAGAGCAGGGCCAGATTTTGGAAGACCTAAACAGAAAAAAAGGAAGACAAATTTGAATTTGATAAGATGGGCAGTAGAGAGCCACTAAAGGGTTTTGAGCAGGGTAGTTGACATTGTTTCAGAAAGATTAGTCTGGCCACAGTATTTGGGACAGACATTGTGAAAGAGAGAATCAGAAGGAAGAAAGATGAAGTGATAAGGACTGGGATTTGGCGACAGTGGAGGATTAAAGAGAAAGAGGCAAAGTTGAGACTGGTGTCGAAGGAAATGAAGACCTACTGATTGATATTTTCCTTCTTCCTCTTTCCCTCCAATCCTTGCTACGAGCCAAGTTTTGAAAACCTAAGTACATGAAAAAAGGTGCTATTAACAGAAAATCAGATGGTGTGCAAGGAAGCTAGTTTGGGAGGGGACAAATTGAGTCCCCTGTGTGAATAAGAGTATCTTTGGTTGTGGAAACTCTGTGGTAACAGTAACTAAGTCATAATACACAGCGGTAATTTTTTCATATTATATTTTTCATTGAAAGATCATGAAACATTTCAGAAAATAACTTTTTGTTGTTGTTGCATTGAATGTGAAGATTCTATGTTATGTCAAAAGTTTATAACAAAACCAAAAGTTGGTTTTCCTAAAGAGAAAACTTTGCCTTTTCCCGTGTCTCTCCATAGGCTCCCAGAATCCTTACAGAAACTCAAAATGTATCCGATATTTTTGTGTCTCTTCGTCAAATCCACTCAAAATAAGGGGCTGGATAACTATTTGCACTTAGAATTTACTCTGTATTATAGGAAAATATTCTGGGAAAAAATGGTTATTAATTCTCGCTAAGTTAGTAGAAGTTATGAGAACAGATAGAGTCAAGGATAGAGTCAAAGGCTGGGAACCAGTTCAGGAGCCTTATGGTATACCAAACCTGCATCAACATAGTTTAATACTTAGAAGTGTATAGGCAGCTTAGTGATTAAGAGCCCAGGCTTTAGAGTCAGACAGTTTTTTGGGTCCAAGTAATTGTTTTTGGATGTGGTCAAATGCTTTTTCATGCTAACTCTCACGGAAATGATGGCACCTACTTACTTCGTAGTGTTGCTATGAGGATTAAATGATTTAATCCTCTGTACTGTCCTGTCATATAGTAAATGTTCAGAAAATGCTCATTATTACTATATTTGATCATTCAGTATGTATTAATTAAATTTTTACTATGTGCCAGTCCCTGGGGTGTAATAGCAAAAGATGTATAGAGTCTCACAGACCCACAGTTTAATGGGGGATGCAAACTACTAATAAGGTGCTTCTGCTATTGGGGACTCATTGGGCTTTGATAGCACAGAGAAGGATTGCTAACTCACTGCAGCTTGGGCGGGGACAGTTTCTCCAAGGAAGTGACCTCTAATCTGAGATGGTCAGTCCTGGCCAAAAGAGAAACAGTATTATGAACAGTGTGAGAGAGATGATTTTATCTGTTCTAACATAGTTTTTGTCTTGTTTATAAAGAACAGTAGTACAGACCTTGAACTCTCCATGCACACCCATGATTAAGAACCAAATTCTTTTGGAATAACAGCTACTGAGACTGCACGGCTGCCACCTTGTGACAATCTCATTACATGCCCTTTATGATTTAATAAGCTAGATATTTTACCAAGTTTGTCCGAATGAGATGGGATACAGTTGTTGATAGTAATAGCTTGTTTCACCTCTCTTTTCTGAGTGTTTACATTTTCTTATTCTATTTGTCATAGGTCCCATGTTCCAGAACCTTAGTGTAGTATTACTGATCCCTTGTTTTTGTCTGCATTTTATGGTATTTTCTGAAAGTTCAGCAGGTAGAGTTCTCTTAAGAAAGCTTAGTTATTCTTTAGAAGAGCAATGACTCATAGTGAAGGTACAAACAGCAAAAATGGAAAACTAGTAAAGGATACTGATTGAATGATATCTAATGGTAGCAATTCTTTTTTTCTTTTCTTTTTTCTTTTCTTTCTTTTCTTTCGCATTGTCTGGGAAAAAAATACTCCAGTTTTGATGAGATAAGAATAGTGTCTTCTCCCAGATATTAGGTTTTTCAGAAGAGAAATAACTAGATTAGAATAATATTGAGTTTAAGGTTTTCTAATGAAATTATGTGAGAATGCATGGAATCTTGACCATTTTATGATTCTCAGTCTTTAGTTTCCTCCATTTCCCTGAATATCTTTATATGACCTAATAGTGCATTGCAGCTATTTTATGACTCAAAGTGACATGAGATATAACTTTATACTGAAAAATGAGAACCTCATTCAATTGTAACTATTAGTAGAATTTAGACAAAAAAATAGAATTTTTTGATCAACTAGTAGACCCAAGTAAATATTTCACCTGCTTTTTTGTTTGAAAAAACTTCAAGGTGTGTAATATCTTTAAAAAGTGGTAACTTAAGTTAAAAGGGTGCATCATAAAAGTGTTATGCTGTATTTTACTTGGTTAATTTGATTTTAAAATACGTGCATTGTTGGGAAGCTTGGGAAGATGGTGGAGTAGCAGGACCCTAAGTTCACCCCATCCCATGTTGACAACTAGATATTACTCACATCGATGTAAATACGCTAGAGGGCAATCCAAAGATGGGCAGAACAAACTCCACAACTAAATGTAAAGAAGCTGCATCTGAGGGGGTGCCTGGGTGGCTCAGTCAGTTAAGTGTCTGCCTTCAGCTCAGGTCATGATCTCAGGGTCCTGGGATCAAGTGCCATGTCGGGCTCTCTGCTCAGTGGGGAGTTTGCTTCTCCCTCTCATTCTCCCTCTGTGCTTTCCCTCTCTCTTTTTCTCTCTCAAATAAATAAATGAACTCTTTAAAGAAAAAAAAAAGCTGCATCTGAGAGGTTCCCAAGGGTAGAAACAGTGGTTGGGAGCTGCCCACAGGAGGGAGGGAGCTACGGGTGTAGAGAGGGGAAAGAAAACAGTCTCTCACACTAGGGATCCCAAACCATAACATCTGGCTTTGAAAACCAGAGGGGCTGAATTCCATGAGTTTGTATAAATCACAGGATTTGGAGTCTGGAGCTTAAAAAGTCAGCTGACTCAGCACCGGGCAAGATGGGAGAGTGAGTGATAGCTGGATCCTGCCTTTAAAGATACAGCAGCCCATAGAGAGGCAACATAGAAATGACAGTTTGCATAGTGCCTGGGACAAACAAGAGGAAGATATGTTTATACTGATTTTGAGTGTGTTAGGGGACTTCTCTGGGAACAAAGGAGGTGGCAGGCACCATTTTCCTCCCCTGCTGCCCAGCATAAACACAGGGCCACCTGTGGGCAGCACTGCGCAGACACTTGCTACCTAACCTGCTAGCAGTGTGCCTTGCCCATGTGTTCTCCTGAGGACTGGCACACTCCAAGCATGCTGACCTCAGCCCTTAGCTCACCTGATGTCTTCTCAGAGCTCGCAGCCTGTGTCTCACTAACACCACAGAAAGCAAGCAAAGCCCACAACAGATACAGAGTCAATGAAGATGTCTGGACTGAAAGAAAAAGTGACTCAGACACAACACAAGCAACACAAACAGGAGGTTCCCCTGAAGTGCCAGGTTCTGGTGAACAGGGGACACTATACTGCAGAGCAGTACAGGACCTCTTCTTCATGAAGCCATTACTTTCAAGAGCAGAAGGTGTAGCTGACTTTCCTAACAAAGAGAAACTGACACAGATAGACAAAATGAGGAAACAGAGGAATATGTCCCAAATGAAAAAACAGGACAAAATCACAGCAGGAGATTAAGTGAAACAGAAAAAAGTAAGATGTTTGATAAAGAATTTAAAGTAATGCTCATAAAGATAGTGGACTTCAGAAAAGGGTGGAGGACATCAGTGAAACTCTTGACAAAGAGATAAAAAATGGGTGCCTGGATGGCTCAGTCATTAAGTGCCTGCCTTCAGCTCAGGTCATGATCCCAGGGTCCTGGGATCGAGCCCTGCATCGGGCTCCCTGCTTGGCAGGAAGCCTGCTTCTCCCTCTCCCACTCCCCCTGCTTGTGTTCCCTCTCTTGCTGTGTCTCTCTCTGTCAAACAAATAAATAAATAAACTCTTTAAAAAAAAGAGAGAGATAGGGGCGCCTGGGTGGCTCAGTCGTTAAGCGTCTGCCTTCGGCTCAGGTCATGATCCCAGGGTCCTGGGATCGAGCCCCGCATCGGGCTCCCTGCTCCGCGGGAAGCCTGCTTCTCCCTCTCCCACTCCCCCTGCTTGTGTTCCCTCTCTCGCTGTCTCTCTCTGTCGAATAAATAAATAAAATCTTAAAAAAAAAAAAGAGAGAGATAAAAAATAACGTATCAGAGGTGAAGAACTTGATAAATGAAATTAAAAATACAATAGATGGAATAAATAAACAGTAGGCTACAGGAAGCAGAGGAGCCTGTAAGTGACCTGGAGGATAGAGTAATGGAAAGCAATCAAGCTGAACAGGTGAGAGACACATAAATACTACATAATGAGAATAGACTTAGAAAATTCAGTGACTCCATCAAGCATAAGAGAGAAAGGGGGACAGAAAATGTATTTGAAGAAGTAATAGCTGAAAACTTCCCACATCATGGGAGGGAAACAGAGATCCTGATTCAGGGGCACAGAAATCCCCCTGTTAGGATTCAACCTAAGGAGGTACACACCAAGACACACAGTAATTAAAATGGTAAAAAATAGTGATAAACGAAGAATTTTATTTTATTTTATTTAAAGATTTTATTTATTTGACACAGAGAGAGAGATAGCGAGAGCAGGAACACAAGCAGGGGGAGTAGGAGAGGGAGAAGCAGGCTTCCCGCCAGGCAGGGAGCCCGATGCAGGGCTCAATCCCAGGATCCTGGGATCATGACCTGAGCCAAAGGCTGACACTTAACGACCGAGCCACCCAGGTGCGCCAGGAAAGAATTTTAAAGATTGTAAAAAAAAAAAAGATGGTTACATATACAGGAAACCCCATAGGCTATCAGCTGATTTTTCAGCAGAAACGTTGCAGACCAGAAGGGACTGGTATGATATATTGAAAGTGCTCAAAGGGAAAAATTGGAAGCCAAGAATATTCTATCCAGCAAGGCTGTCATTCAGATTAGAAGGAATTTCCCAGACAAACAAAAGTTAAAAGAATTCATGACCACTAAACCAGCCCTACAAGAAATGCTAAGGGGGGCTTTGTAAGAGGAAAACAAAAATCATAAGTAAGAGTAAGAAAAAACAGGAAGTACAAAAACAACAAAAAAATAAGTATATCTATAAAAATCAGTCAAGAGAAGCACAAAATAAAAGGATGTAAAATATGATACCAAATATCTGAAATGTGGAGAGGAGAGGAGTAAAATTAAGCAACCATTAGCTGAACATAGACTGCTATATGCGGAAGATGTTATATATAAACCTAACGGTAACTACAAGTCAAAAACAGTAATAAATTGAATGAGATCTTGCCATTTGCAACGACGTGGATGGAACTGGAGGGTATTATGCTGAGCGAAATAAGTCAAACAGAGAAAGACATGTATCATATGACCTCACTGATATGAGGAATTCTTAATCTCAGGAAACAAACTGAGGGTTGCTGGAGTGGGGGGTGGGGTGGGAGGGATGGGGTGACTGGGTGATGGACACTGGGGAGGGTATGTGCTCTGGTAAGCACTGTGAATTGTGCAAGACTGTTGAATCTCAGATCTGTACCTCTGAAACAAATAATGCAATATATGTTAAGAAAGAAAAAAAGAAGAAGAAGAATGTAGCAGGAGGGGAAGAATGAAGGGGGAGAAATCAGAGGGGGAGAAGAACCATGAGAGACGATGGACTCTGAAAAACAAACGGAGGGTTCTAGAGGGGAGGGGGGTGGGAGGATGGGTTAGCCTGGTGATGGGTATTGAGGAGGGCACGTTCCGCATGGAGCACTGGGTGTTATGCACAAACAATGAATCATGGAACACTATATCTAAAACTAATGATGTAATGTATGGGGATTAACATAACAATAAAAAAATTAAAAAAAAACAGTAATAAATTAAAAAAAACAATAAGGAATCCAAATATTTTGCTAAAGAAAGCCAACAAATCATGAAAGAAGAGAGCAAGAGAAGAAAGGAACAGAGAGGAACTATCAAAATAACCATAAGTCAAGTAACAAAATGGCAATAAATACATACATATCAATAATTACTTTGAATGTACATGGACTAAATGCTCCAATCATGGCACATGATGACAGAATGGATAAAAAAGCAAGACCCATCTACATGCTGCCTGCCAGAGACTCATTTCAGACCTAAGGACATATGCAGACTGAAAGTGAAGGGATAGAGAAATATCTATCATGCAAATGGAAGTGAAAAGGTAGCCTGAGTAGCAAGTTATATCGACAAAATAGACTTTCATACAAGGACTGTAAAAAGGGACAAAGGACACTGTATGAACATAAACAATACAATCCAACAAGAAGATATAAAAATTGTAAATATTTATGAATCCAACTTGGGAGCACCCAAATAAATACATAAAGCAGTTAATAACAAACATAAAGAAAATGATCAATAGTAATACAGTAATAGTAGGGTACTTCAACACTTCACTTACATCAATAGACAGATCATTCAAACAAAATCAACAAAGAAACAGTGGTTTTGAATGACATATTGGCCCAGATGGATCTAACAGATATAGTCAGAACATTCCATCCTAAGACAGCAGAATACACATTCTTTTCAAATGTACATGGAGCATTCTCCAGATTAGATCACATATTAGGCCACAAAACAAGTCTCAACAAATTCAGAAAAATTGAAGTTATAAAAATACATCTTTTCTGACCACAATGGTATGAAACTAGAAATCAAGCACAAGAAAAAACATGAAAAGCACATAAATACATGGAGGTTAAATAACATACTACTAAACAATGAATGAGTAAATCAAGAAATCAAAGAGGAAATAAAAAATACATGGAGAGAAATGAAAATGCAAACACAATAGTCCAAAATCTGAGATATAGCAAAAGCTGTTCTAAGAGGGAAGTTTATAGCAATATAGGCCTACCTCAAGAAGCAAGAAAAATCCTAAATAAACAACCAATCTAACCTTACATCTAAAGGAACTAGAGAAAGAACAACAAACAAAGCCACAAGCCAGTAGAAGGTAGGAAATAATAAAGATTAGAGCAGAAATAAAGTAGAAACTAAAAAAACAATAGAACAAATCAGTGAAACCAGGAGCCAGTTCTTTGAAAAATCAACAAAATCATAAGCCTTTAGCCAGATTCATAAAAAGAGAAAGAGGACTCAAGTAAATAAAATTAGAAATGAAAGGGGAGAAGTAACAACCAAAGCACAGAAATCAAAAAGATTGTAGGAGAATGTTAACCTATGTCCCAGCAAACAAAAGTCCAGGACCAGATGGTTTCACAAGGGGATTCTACCAAACATTTAAAGAAGAGTTAACACCTGTTCTCAAACTATTCCAAAAAATAGAAAAGGAAAACTTCTTAATTTATTCTATGAAGCCAACATTACCCTGATACCAAAGCTAGATAAAGACACTACAAAAAAAGAGAAATACAGGCCAATATCTCTTTCTGAACATAGATGCAAAAATTTTCAACAAAATACTAGCAAACTGAACCCAACAATACATTAAAAATTCATTCACCAGAATCAAGTGGAATTTATTCCTGGGGTGCAAGGGTGGTTCAGTATTCACAAGTCAATCAATGTGATTCATCACATCAATAAAAGAAGGAATAAAAACCAAATGATCTTCTAGAGGGGAGGGGGTTGGGAGGATGGGTTAGCCTGGTGATGGGTATTGAGGAGGGCACGTTCTGCATGGAGCACTGGGTGTTATGCACAAACAATGAATCATGGAACACTAAATCTAAAACTAATGATGTAATGTATGGGGATTAACATAACAATAAAAAAATTAAAAAAAAAATTATATGGAAAAAAAAAAAAAACCAAATGATCATTTTAATGGATGCAGAAAAAGCATTTTAGAATATAAAACATCCATTCATGATAAAAACCCTCAGCAAAGTGGGATTAGAGGGAACACCTCAACATAATAAAAGCCATAAATGAAAAACCCACAGCTAACATAATATTCAATGGTGAAAAACCGAGAGCATTTCCCCTAAGGTCAGGAACAAGACAAGGATGTCCACTCTCACCACTCATATTTAACGTAGTACTGGAAGTCCTAGCCACAGTGATCAGAAAAGAGGAAGGAAGAAGTAAAACTTTTTCTATGTGCAGATGACATGATACTATATATGGAAAACCTTAAAGACTCCACCAAAAAGCTATTAGAACTGATAAATGAATTCAGTAAGATTGCATGATACCAAATCAACATATAGAAATTCATGGTATTTTTATATACTAATAAGCAACAGAAAGAGAAATTAAGAAAGCAATTCCATTTACAATTGCACCAAAGGTAATAAAATATCTAGGAATAAACTTAACCAAGGAGGTGAAAGACTTGTGTAAAAATATATAAATTATCTTTTATCAATGTTTTACAGTTTATATTTTATATATATATATTATATATAGTTTATATATTTATAAACAATATTTATAAACATTGATAAAAGATGTTGCTGTTTCTACACAAACAAGTGGAAAGATAATCTGTGCTCATGGATTGGAAGAACAAATATTGTAAAAGTGTCCATACTACACAAATGTATACAATCTACAGATTTAATGTTATCCCTATCAAAATACCAACAACATTTTTCACAGAACTGGAACAAAGAATCCTAAAATTTGTATGGAACCACAAAGACCCCGAATAGCCAGAGCAATTTTGAAAAAGAAAAGCACAGTTGGAGATGTCACAATTCCAGACTTCAACTTATACTACAAAGCTTTAGTAATCAAAACAAGCGTGGTACTAGCACAAAAATAGGCACATAGATCAATGGAACAGAATAGAAAACCAGAGGTAAACTCACAATTATATGGTCAGTTAATCTTCGACAAAGCAGGAAAGAATATCCAGTGGGAAAAAGACAGCCTCTTCAACAAATGGTGTTGAGAAAAGTGGACAGCAACATGCAAAAGAATGAAACTGGCCCACTGGCTTACACCATACACAAAGCTAAATTCCAAATGGATTAAGGACCTAAATGTGAGACATAAAACCGTAAAAATCCTAGAAGAGAGCACAGGCAGTAACTTCTCTGATGTCGGACATAGCAACTTTTTTCTAGATATGTCTCCTGAGGCAAGGGAAGCAAAAGCAAAAATAAAACTATTGGGACTACATCAAATAAAAAGCTTCTGCACAGCAAAGGTAATAATCAACAAAACTAAAAGACGGCCTATGGGATGGGAAAAGATATTTGCAAATGACATATCTGATAAAGGGTTAGTATCCAGAATTATAAAGAACTTCTATAACTCGATGCCTGAAAAACAACTAATTCAATTTAAAAATGAGCAGACAAGATGAACGAACATTTCTCCAAAGAAGACATCCAGAGTCCAACGGACACATGAAAAGATACTCACCATCAGTGATCATCAGGGAACTGCAAAGCAAAACTGCAATGAGCTATCACCTCACACCTGGCAGAATGGCTAAAATCAACAACACAGGAAACAACAGGTGTTGGCAAGGATGTGGAGAAATAGGAACCCTCTTGCACTATTTGTGGGAATGCAAACTGATGCAGCCATGCTGGAAAACAGTATGGGGATTCCCCAGAAAGTTGAAAATGGAACTACCCTACAACCTAGTACTCACAGTACTGGGTATTTACCCAAAAAATACAGAAACACTAATTCACAGAGACACTACGTGTATCCTCTGTTTATTGCAGCATTATTTACAATAGCTAAATTATGGAAGCAGCCCAAGTGTCCATCAATAGGATAAAGAAGAGGTTTTATACACACACACACATACACATATACACACAATGGAATATTGAGCCACAAAAAAGAATAAAATCTTCCCATTTGCAACAACATGGATGAGCTAAAGAGTATAATGCTAAGCAAAATAAGCCAGCTAGAGAAGGACAAATACCATATTATTTTACTCATATGTGGAGTTTAGGAAACAAAACAAATGAGCAAAGGAAAAAAAATGAGAGAGAGAGACAAACGAAGAAATAGACTCTTAACTACAGAGAACACACTGATGGTTACCAGAGGGTAGGTGGGTGGGGGTGGGTGAAATAGGTGAAGGAGATTAATAGTACACTTATCTTGATAAACACTGAATAATGTTGAGTCAGTGTATTATGCACCTGAAACTAATATAACACTGTATGTTAACTATGCTGGAACTAAAATAGAAAACTTAATAGAAGAATTTATTGCATTATTAAAGAAATGGCTGTCAGCATTTTCTTATAAAGGATAAGATTTTATTTAAATTTTGAAAAACATTTCAAATGATAAGGTACTCTCCAAAATGTATTTGTATATTAACAGAATCAGGATGGGTTTTTTTTCCTTATTGTCTTTTTCCTTTTATTTTTTAAAGGTGAAAATGCCTCACATTGTGCTCTTTTCTTTAGGTTTATTGTAGGGAAGGAAGAAATTCCCACACATTCTTATTCACCAGAAGCAGCATATGCAAAAGTGGAACAAAAGACAGAGAAACATGAAGAAAAGCCAAGAAGATTGAATATAATTGCTCTAATCAGGAAACTTGTGGATTCAGTGTAAGTTTTTTATCTTGATATTTAGCACACTGTGTTATTGTTTTATATGATATTTGTACTTTGCCAAGGTGTTTTATTTTCTTTTCAGTAATGATATACATATATATCATATCTATCTATCTTTTTTTTTTTTTTTTTTTTTTACCAGAAAGAGTGCATAGAGTTTTATAAAAGGCACATAATGGCAAGTCAGTGTTATTTATTATTTTTGTCTGGACTATAGACCAACATATGCCTTTAGAATAGATTTATATGAACTTGTAATAGTTTTCTATGTCAAACTAGACACAGTTGTAGGAGGCTAGAATGGGGAACTTTAGGAAACAGGTTAATATGTGCTAATCAAATATTCCAAATGTGGAAAGGAGAAAGAAAAGTTCTGGGGCACATTCAAGAAGATAGAGGAATAATAAGGAGCAAACCTTACATAAATGTTTTTTGTAAGAGTAGAAATTTTCAGGGCTTTGGAAATGGAATAAAACATCTTTATTTGTATATTATACAAAGAAGTCTGAATTTCATACAAATAGTACTTGTTTTTTTTTGGTTTGTTTTTTTTTAACTTTGTCCTTTTGTTGTTGTTGTTATGTTAGTCACCATACAATACATCATTAGTTTTTGATGTAGTGATCCACGATCCATTGTTTTCGTATAACATGCAGAGCTCCATGCATTATGTGCCCTCCTTAATACCCATCACTGGGCTATTTCAAGTATAGGAATTATACTTCTATATAATATTAAAATACATCTATAATTAATAGAAAATTTAGTGATTTAAAATTAGAACATCAGTCAATAAAAATAATCTTTGTAGTGATATTTTAGAGAGTGTTGAATGAATAGCCAATATAGAAAGTTAGGGATCAGTTATGGGAAGCTGAAGCCAATAAATCAGACCTTAGACTCTCATTTCACCCCTGCTGGCTTTGTGACTTTGGGCAAGTGATTTAACCACTCTGGACCCTAAAGTCCTCATCTGTTAACTTGGGTTAATGATCTCTGTTATGGAGTGTTGCGTCCATTAAATGAAATAACATGAGTTGCCTCACGTACATGAGCACAGAGTAGGTGCTCAAAATTTTTACTGTATTTAAAGACTTTGTCTTCATTTTAGTATACAGCACATACAGAAGGTAAGAGGGAGGGAAGGAATAACAGATGGCAGGAATAATTGTGGTAGTAAACTTTTTTTAAAAATTTATGTATATCCTTTTTTTATCATGATAAGTGCACTCCTTAATCCCCATCACCTGTTTCACCCATATCCCTAACTACCTCCCCTCTGATAATCAGCAGTTTGTTCTCTGTAGTTAAGAGTCTGTTTCTTGATTAGTTTCTCTCTTTTTTTTTCCCTTTGCTCATTTGTTTCCTAAATTCCACATATGAGTAATACGGTTGAATATTACTCTGTGTTTGTGTGTGTGTGTGTGTGTGTGTGTGTGTGTGTGTGTGTGTGTGTATACCACCTCTTCTTTATCCATTCATTGATTGAAATGGGCTGTTTCCATAATTTGGCTATTGTAAATAATGTTGCAATAAACATAGAGATGCATATGTCCGTTTGAATTAGTGTTTTGTAATTTTTGGGTAAATAGCCACTAGTGAGATTGGTAATGAACTTCTTAATTCTTAAGCAAGTTCAAAATAGTTACTGATCACCTGAGTGAAGAAAAGAGACAAGGAATCCCTATTCATGGAAATCATGTCACCATGAATCAGAGGGGAATGCGGAGACGGGAATGCAGAGAATGTATTATGTGGGTGAATGATGCCTTGGGTATCAGAACTAATCAGGTCATGGCAGAACTTGTCAGACTTGCCTCCGTGAGTCCACTGCTGTGGAAGCAGATGCAGGGTAATACATAAGCAGAGCAGATAAGACAGGAGATGGGGAGTCCAGGTTTTGAGAAGTTTTAATAACAGACTGAGGGAAGATTAAATGACAGTATAGCTGATACCAGAATTGAACTTCACTAGCAAAGAGAGTTTAACGATTTCTGTGTAGTTCCAGTAGCACTGGCTGAGGAATGCCTTTGAAGAGGACACTTAGAAGTATGAAGAGTGATGGTTTACACATGGCCACCCCTCTCTGATTTACCTCTTTTAGGTCCCAGCTTTAATCCCTCAACTTCACATGGCCAGATATGTCCCATCATCCTGATGACATAAGGGCTACGGGCAGCAGGAATCCCTGCCGTCCCCCTTGTCTGGGAAGGGCTACACGTATATGCCAGCTGTGGTGCAGAATTGGATTTCCGAAAGGGTTTTGCTAATCAGTTTGCAAATGGAATTAAAGAGGTGTGGAGCCAGAATATCACTCTACACATTATTGTTACAAACAAGAAGCTTAATGTGTTCCAACCATGAGATAATTAATTAACTGCAGTCTGCAAGAATTACAAAGACTACTCATTTTGGAACATGAACACTTCATAGAGAAAGGGGGAGAGCCAGACCCCTGTTAGATATTTTACTTACTTTTTTATGCCTCAATACAGTCCTGGAGTCAGCATACCAAATAATTAAAAATCTATGTGTCTTGAACAGTAGCCCCCCCAGCAGAAACATTTACTAAACACCAGAGGACCAAGTGGTTTGCATTTAAATCACAAATAACCTACTTTTGAATTCCCACATGATCTATTACTCTATTTATTTTAAAAACTGAATTTTGAATTCTAATACCGTATCATGTTTCTTTTCCAGATGTTTTCTCTCAAATATAATTAAGTATAAATTCCTGTAACCTGAGCACTTTCTCATTATGATTGTTGCTCAAGTACTGACTTCATGGGGGACTTATGACCGTTATACTCTACAGTAAGCAACTTAAAGCTTCCAAAAGATTTGGCAGAGTATAGAGATAATATATTACATATTTTTCATATTTAGTCACAAATATTTACCAATGTTTTTTCTGTTCTGCATTTAAGTATTTTGATTGCAGTCACATATTTTATGCACCGTGTCAAATGGTGAACTGAAAAGAAAAAAAAAATCTGTTATCTTTGCTTTTTTATGTCCTAAGAAACCAAAAGATGCATGCATTTAGAAACAAGTAGGTAATGTTTTCTGCTTTTTTGGTTAGAGAGTGTTAAGCACATCTACACACATACACATCATTTATTATATTTGTCTTATTTCAGATGTAAGCATGGACCAAGGCATAGGTGTTGCAAACACTATGAAGATAATTGCATCTCTTATTGCATTAAAGTAAGTATATAAAAGTATCACTGTTAGCCATGGGGAATATATATAGAAATAACTTTTTAAAGATTGTATTTATTTGAGAGAGAGAAAAAACATGAGTGGGGAGAGGGGCAGAGGGAGAGGGACAAGTAGACTCCCCACTGAGCACAGAGCCAGATGCTTGGCTTAATCCAGGACCTGAGATCATGATCTGAGCCAAAGTCAGACACTCAACTGGCTGAGCCACCCAGGCGTGCCCCATATAGAAATAACTTTTGAATTAAAGCATGATTTCAAAGTAAATGGAAAAATAGACAGTAATTGCTATCATTCTTTGCATTTGACTTGAAGAATGAGAAATTTGTGAAAAATAGATAACAATTTAGCTTTTAGTATTCATTTACCAGATCTTTGGTTAATTAATTTTAAAATTCGCTTATTTAAAAGTTAGTGAAGGGGTGCCTGTGTGACTCAGTCGGTTAAGTGTCTGCCTTCAGCTCAGGTCATGATCCCAGGGTCCTGGGATCAAGCCCCGTTTCAGGCTCCCTGCTCAGGGCGAGTCTGCTTCTTGCCCTTCCTCTCCCTCTGCCCCCTCCCCTGCTCATGTTCTCTCTTTCTGTCTCAAATAAATAAAATTGTATAAAAAAATCAGTGTAAAACTTTTAAAGTAGAAGAGAAGGTGAAGCAACAACAGCAAAAAAGACAGAAAAATAAAGTTATTAAAATTTATATGTTGTAATGTGTTCTCATTAGAATGCGTGCTAGAACAAGGTCCCTGGGGTATGCTGTCTACTAGTGGATCAGCAGTCATACACATACCCTGTGCGCAATCTGATACAGTGGCATTTGGTGTTGGACTTGTAAAGCTGTTACATTTTTGAAGGCATGGAGGTTACTGGAGCATGTTCAACAGTTACTCTACATGAAGGAAGTTAGCTGTGCCCACTGGCAGAAATTCCTCCCTCCCTAGTATATTTGTGTACTAGAATGTCTCTGCTCACACCCGTCCCCCGTTCTGTGCCTGCCGTCCTTCCATCCTCCATCACCACCACCTCTGGGGAGGAAGTCATTTTCATTGCAGTTAGTCTGGTGCAGGTGGCACCACCTGCCACAAATTCTCTAGTTTTGTCTGTCACAATCCTGATGCTTTAAAAAGTTTATGTTCTTCCTTTATAATATCTGATCCCCACTCAGTTGGTGATGGGAAGTTGTACAGCACCCCCAAAAGACAGCCTCCCAGCAGTCACTCTGAGGAAGAGGGACTGTATCACATTTTGCTTCTGAATGTGAATGCCTGTGGTCTAATATTGATGGTGGCATATACCCAAGCTAACACTTACCTTAGAGTCCCTGAAGATATGAGCAGAGGTTAAAGCAGTATTTTTTCATTTGTGCAGTGGTTTCTGAAACACTCCTTCCAAATCTGATTTCCTGCCCCACTTGTACAATGGCGGGGGGGCGGGCAGCAATGTTGCTGGCAGCCCTCAAGATCTGCCAGCTCCCAGGCAGGAGTTATGCCCTCCAAATGGACGTAATTCTGATTTAAGGGGAGACTTCAGGAGGGGAACTAAGAGAACTATTCTGATTAAATCGGAGGTATTTGAGAAAGTTTGGAAAGAGGGCAAGTGATATTTAAAAAAAAATTATATGAGGAAAGGAGAATTACTGAGGAAGGAAAACATCTAGTCATTGTATCAAAATGTGTACCAGTCCTATAAACTTGGCAATTTATGTATAAATTGGAATATTGTCCATGAATGTAAAATTATTTGGAGACCTGTAGGTGAGGAATTTATGCTACAAATATAGTAAAATACTTTGACAGTGCACCTCATTATCCTAACAGCTCAGTTATACCACATGTTAAATCACATCCCTGAGTAAATATTCGTATGAATTAGCCTTCCCTGCAGCTCACTATGCTCCATTCATACTTTTTGTTGGTTCCTCGTAAGTGCCAATCTCTGTTTTGTCTTTGTGCTTTCTGCCCAAGCTATCTGAAATGTTTTTCTCATGCTAGCTCCTTCTCTTTTCTGTTTAAATGTCACATCCTCTTTCACTTTCCCTTACCACCTAATTTAATATCGGCTGCCTCTTATTTGCCTCCTAGAGTCTTATTTCCTGCACAACACTTAACTGTAATCTGTAATTATTTTATGTACTTACTTATTTGCTCTTTCTCTAATGAGCATGAAGCTCCATGAAGGCAAAAACTTTGTGTCCTCTTCACCACTCTGCCCCCAGCATCTAGTGTAGTGGTTGGCACATGAGAGGCCTTCAGTGAATGTTTTCTGAATACGTGAAAGGGTGAATGGATGGAAGGATGAATGGATCTCTTGAAAATAGCATGGAAAGATTGAACAGGAGTGTGATCCTTGAATCTTTAGATTAATATTGTTAAGATTATTAATGGCAAGATAAAGTGTGAACACTTCATGCATTAAACATATACTGGGCAGTTTCAGTTAAGCAAATGCATGGTAATTTATGCTGATTGGTCAGACAATTTAATTTTCATGTTTTAGCCAGGTGTTAAATAGTTTCAGGTAAATTAATGAATGTTTCTTCATAGTAATTCAGTTTTTTTCTAAAAAAGAAGGCTGCTCTCTGGAAGATACAAACCTGACCTTTGGAAATTAGCAGGAATGTAGACATTTTTCCATCCCACTGGTGGTGAGAGAGGAGGAGGATGGGAGACTGGTATTACAATGTATTGGTTGAATCATGTGAACTACTGTTCTTTTATATAACATTAGCTTTTGTGCTAATTGGAATTTTTCAGCCTCTCAGTATGAAGTGACATTTAAACTTCATTACCCTAAATACTGAAATGAAATTGACCAACAGTAGTCATCCTCTCTGTTCCCTTTTGCCCTATAGATAGTTGCAGGTAATATGGAAAAATGTTGGCAGCAAGTATGCCTTTGTAGTGGATTTGCTTTTTCGAGTTTTGTTTAGTATACTTTAAAGCTACCATTTCTTAGAGATGTTTTAGCCTGACACTGTTGAGCATAGAAATAAAAACCTAGGTATAATTATATTTTTTTCCTGGAGAATTCTTTTAACCTGATCATTTAAAAAATTGATATTAAAGGTCTAAAAATAAAATTATTTTTCTGGCAAAAGAATTCCTATTTATAGTAATGATTAAGAAGAGTTCTCTGTGGGGCGCCTGGGTGGCTCAGTTGTTGGGCGTCTGCCTTCGGCTCAGGTCGTGATCCCAGGGTCCTGGGATCGAGCCCCGCATCGGGCTTCCTGCTCGCCGGGAAGTCTGCTTCTCCCTCTCCCACTCCCTCTGCTTGTGTTCCTGCTCTCGCTATCTCTCTCTGTCAAATAAATAAATAAAAAAAAAAAAAAAAAAAAAAAAGAGTTCTCTGTTAAAATTTCTGAAAAGCATTTTTTTTTTTTTGGAATTTCTGTGCTTTTGTTCCTAAAATTCAGTTATGGTTTAGGAATTTTAAATCCTATGTTAACAATGTTAACAAAATGTCAAGAAATGGAAGTTTGGTGCATAGACAAGCTTGGCCAGTGCTTGTGAGCCTTTCAAGTTTTTGAAAATCAAAGATGAAGTATAGTCACTGAAAAATTTTACTCTTATTTTAAGGTAATTGTTTTAAAATTGAGGTCTTTAAGGCTTAATTTTCAAAATACTTTGATATAAACTGGGGTTATTTATCTGGAATTATGTTTTGATTCTGTGACGGTAAAATTTATATCTGACGGACCTCTCCACAGGGTGGCAGCATTTTCAACTCTGCTTGAGTGCAAACCTGGGGAATGAGTCCCAGCAGAATTCCGAGGGAGAAAGAAGAATGGGCAGGAGGCAGCTATCGACTCAACTCTTGTTTCGGGAAACTAGAAGGGCTCTCCCGTGTGTGCGTGTAGTCCTAAGTGCCATCCACCCGACGCAAGGGAACAAAAGTGCAGAGGACACGTGCCTCAGCAAAGATCGCCCTTCCTGAGCGTGAACTTCAGCTATTGTGTGTTTTTGTGAAAGCATGAGAAATGGAACCTAAACGAAACTCGGAGTGAGAAGCAGGCCTGTAAGGAAGGCTGCTGTGGACTCACCTCTTGTTTGAGGAGATTAGCACTGCTGTAGCCTGTGTGCCTGGATGCCTAGTTACCAGGCTACTAACACCAAGAATCAATGCTATAGAGTTACTGCGGTTTAGTTAACATTGCCGTTCCTGAGGCCAAAGGAGTTGTATAGTGCTCGTCTATGAGAGACCGCGGAAATGGAGTGAGAAACAGGCCGGAGCGGAAGGCAGCTCTCAACTCACCTCTTGTTGATGAGGCTGGTACCCTTGCCCCAGGTGTGCCTGCAGGCCCTAAGCCAACCACCTAACTCAAAGGAACAATTCTGTAGGGAATTCCTGCTTCGGCTGAAATAGCCATGCCTCAGGGTGGACGCATTGTGTGGTGTGCATGCGTGAGTACAGAGCAAGTGAGTCCAAAACCATTTTCCTTGTGAAACCCAGGCCCCAGAAGAAGCCAGAACACGACTCCCCACTTGCTCCATGAAACTAGTACTGCAGCCCCACTTTTGAATGGAAGTCTAATAGCTAGCTTTCTAACTGGAAGAAACAACACTGTAGAGAAACCGTGCTTTAGCTACCGTCGACCTCTCTGTGGGCGAAGCAGTTTAGGGTGTACTGTGGCTGAGAGCCTGGGGACGGTTTCCATATCGTAATATTGGGGGAGAGACAGGCCGGTACAGAAGGCAGCTCTCAACCCACATCATGGTTATGGGGCTAGTAGCATTGCCCAGGGTGTGTGTGCAGGCTTAAACAAAGCCACCTAACACGAAGGAAAAACTCGGTTGAGAGCCTGTGCTGCAGGTAAAACAGCTGCTCCTGAGGGTGGCAGCATTTTGTTGTGTGCGTGCGTGAGAGCACTGCAAGGGAGTCCAAAGCTTTTTGCGAGTGAGACTCAGGCCCCAGCGAAAGGCAGAACACGACTCCCCATGTGTTTCATCACGCTAGCACGGCAGGCCCACTTTTGCATGGAAGTCTAACAGCTAGTGTTCTAACTCGAAGAAACAACACTGTAGAGAAACCGTGCTTTAGCTACCGTCGACCTCTAGACGGAGGAAGCATTCCACGGAGTACCGTGGCTGAGAGCCTGGGGAACGGGTTCCATACGTGAAACCAAGGGAGAAATAGGTCCGGGCAGAAGGCACCTCTGGACTCAGCTCTTGCTACCTGAAGCTAACACTACTGCTCCATGTGTGCTTGGAATGCTATGTGCTCGACACTGACTGGGAAGAAACAACCCTGTAAAGAATCCCAGCTGCAGCTCATTCGCCTACCAGGCTAGTAACACCAAGAATCAATGCTGTAGCGTTACTGCGCTTTAGCTAACATTGCCGTTCCTGAAGCCGCAGGAGTTGTATAGTGCTAGTGTATGAGAGACCGGGGAAAGGGTCCCATACGTGAAATGGAGTGAGAAACAGGCCGGTGCGGAAGGCAGCTCTCAACTCACCTCTTGTTTATGAGGCTAGTACCCTTGTCCCAGGGGTGCCTGCAGGCCTAAAGCCAACCACCTAACTCAAAGGAACAACTCTGTAGGGAATTCCTGCTTCGGCTAAAAGAGCCATGCCTCAGGGTGGACGCATTTTGCTGTGTGCATGCGTGAGCGCACTGCAAGTGAGTCCAAAACCATTTTCCTTGTGAGACCCAGGCCCCGGAAGAGGCCAGAACACGACTCCCCACTTGCTCCATGAAGCTAGTACTGCGGCCCCACTTTTGCATGGAAGTCTAATAGCTAGCTTTCTAATCGGAGAAAAAACACTGTAGAGAAACCGTGCTTTAGCTACCGTCGACCTCTCTGTGGGCGAAGCAGTTTAGGGTGTACTGTGGCTGAGAGCCTGGGGACGGTTTCCATTTTGTAATATCGGGGGAGAGAGAGGCCGGTACATAGGGCAGCTCTCAACTCACTACATGGTTATGGGGCTAGTTTCGTTGCCCCATGGGTGTGTGCTGGCTTAAACACAACCACCTAACTCGAAAGAAAAACTCAGTACAGAATCTGTGCTTCAGCTAAAACAGCTGCTCCTGAGGGTGGAAGCTTCTTTTGTGTGTGTGCGTGAGAGCACTGCAAGGGAGTGGCAAACCTAATTTGGAGGGAGCCTCAGGCAGCTACAGAAGGCAGCACACGACTCCTCACTTATTTCGTGAAGCCAGCACTGCGGCCCCAATTTTGAATGGAGGTCTAATAGCTAGCGTTCTAACTCGAAGAAACAACACTGTAGAGAAACCGTGCTTTAGCTACCGTCGACCTCTAGACGGAGGAAGCATTACACGGAGTACCGTGGCTGAGAGCCTGGGGAACGGGTTCCATACGTGAAACCAAGGGAGAAAGAGGTCCGGGCAGAAGGCACCTCTGGACTCAGCTCTTGCTACCTGAAGCTAACACTACTGCTCCATGTGTGCTTGGAATGCTATGTGCTCGACACTGACTGGGAAGAAACAAGCCTGTAAGGAATCCGAGCTGCAGCTCATTCGCCTACCAGGCTACTAACACCAACAATCAATGCTGTAAATGTCCACAATAGCCAAACTGTGGAAAGAGCCAAGTTGTCCATTAACAGATGAATGGATAAAGAAGATGTGGTATATATATATATACAATGGAATATTATGCAGCCATCAAAAGGAATATGATCTTGCCATTTGCAACGATGTGGATAGAATTGGACGGTATTATGCTGAGCGAAATAAGTCAAACAGAGAAAGATATGTATCATATGACCTCACTGATATGAGGAATTCTTAATCTCAGTAAACAAAATGAGGGTTGCTGGAGTGGGGCGTGGGGTGGGACGGATGGGGTGACTGGGTGATGGACACTGGGGAGGGTATGTGTTCTGGTAAGTGCTGTGAATTGTGCAAGACTGTTGAATCTCAGATCTGTACCTCTGAAACAAATAATGCAATATATGTTAAGAAAGAAAAAAAGAAGAAGAAGAATGTAGCGGGAGGGGAAGAATGAAGGGGGGGAAATCGGAGGGGGAGAAGAACCATGAGAGACAATGCACTCTGAAAAACAAACTGACGGTTCTAGAGGGGAGGGGGTTGGGAGGATGGGTTAGCCTGGTGATGGGTATTGAGGAGGGCACGTTCCGCATGGAGCACTGGGTGTTATGCACAAACAATGAATCATGGAACACTATATCTAAAACTAATGATGTAATGTATGGGGATTAACATAACAATAAAAAAATTTAAAAAAAAACTGCATGGGGTGGGGGAGTCCCAATTTCATGATTAGGCCGGGGTGTTCACATAATTAAACCTTGTTTTTTCTCTCCTGTTAAAAAAAAAAAAGAATCAATGCTATAGCGTTACTGCGCTTTAGCTAACATTGCCGTTCCTGAAGCCAAAGGAGTTGTATAGTGCTCGTGTATGAGAGACCGGGGAAAGGGTCCCATACGTGTAATGGAGTGAGAAACAGGCCGGTGCGGAAGGCAGCTCTCAACTCACCTCTTGTTTATGAGGCTCGTACACTTGCCCCGGGTGTGCCTGCAGGCCCTAAGCCAACCATCTAACTCAAAGGAACAACTCTGTAGGGAATTCCTGCTTCGGCTAAAATAGCCATGCCTCAGGGTAGACGCATTGTGTGGTGTGCATGCGTGAGTGCACAGCAAGTGAGTCCAAAACCATTTTCCTTGTGAGACCCAGGCCCCGGAAGAAGCCAGAACACGACTCCCCACTTGCTCCATGAAACTAGTACTGCAGCACCACTTTTGAATGGAAGTCTAATAGCTAGCTTTGTAACTCGAAGAAACAACACTGTAGAGAAACCGTGCTTTAGCTACCGTCTACCTCTCTGTGGGCAAAGCAGTTTAGGGTGTACTGTGGCTGAGAGCCTGGCGACGGTTTCAATATCGTAATATCGGTGGAGAGACAGGCCGGTACAGAAGGCAGCTCTCAACCCACATCATGGTTATGGGGCTAGTACCGTTGCCCAGGGTGTGTGTGCAGGCTTAAACACAGCCACCTAACTCGAAGGAAAAACTCGGTTGAGAGCCTGTGCTTCAGGTAAAACAGCTGCTCCTGAGGGTGGCAGCATTTTGTTGTGTGCGTGCCTGAGAGCACTGCAAGGGAGTCCAAAGCTTTTTGCGAGTGAGACTCAGGCCCCAGTGAAAGGCAGAACACGACTCCCTATGTGTTTGACCAAGCTAGCACGGCAGCCCCACATTTGCATGGAAGTCTAATAGCTAGCGTTCTAACTCGAAGAAACTACACAGTAGAGAAACAGTGCTTTAGCTACCGTCGACCTCTAGACGGAGGAAGCATTACACGGAGTACCGTGGCTGAGAGCCTGGGAAACGGGTTCCATACGTGAAACCAAGGGAGAAAGAGGTCCGGGGAGAAGGCACCTCTGGACTCAGCTCTTGCTACCTGAAGCTAACACTACTGCTCCATGTGTGCTTGGAATGCTATGTGCTCGACACTGACTGGGAAGAAACAAGCCTGTAAGGAATCCGAGCTGCAGCTCATTCGTCTACCAGGCTACTAACACCAACGATCAATGCTGTAAATGTCCACAATAGCCAAACTGTGGAAAGAGCCAAGATGTCCATCAACAGATGAATGGATAAAGAAGATGAGGTATATATATATACAATGGAATATTATGCAGCCATCAAAAGGAATATGATCTTGCCATTTGCAACGATGTGGATAGAATTGGAGGGTATTATGCTGAGCGAAATAAGTCAAACAGAGAAACATATGTATCATATGACCTCACTGATATGAGGAATTCTTAATCTCAGTAAACAAAATGAGGGTTGCTGGAGTGGGGCGTGGGGTGGGAGGGATGGGGTGACTGGGTGATGGACACTGGGGAGGGTAAGTGTTCTGGTAAGTGCTGTGAATTGTGCAAGACTGTTGAATCTCAGATCTGTACCTCTGAAACAAATAATGCAATATATGTTAAGAAAGAAAAAAAGAAGAAGAAGAATGTAGCAGGAGGGGAAGAATGAGGGGGGGAAATCGGAGGGGGAGAAGAAACATGAGAGACAATGGACTCTGAAAAAAAAACTGCATGGGGTGGGGGGGATCCCAATTTCATGTTTAGGCCTCTGTGTTCACATAATTAAACCTTGTTTTTTCTCTCCTGTTAAAAAAAAGTAAAGAATCAATGCTATAGCGTTACTGCGCTTTAGCTAACATTGCCGTTCCTGAAGCCGCAGGAGTTGTATAGTCCTCGTGTATGAGAGACCGGGGAAAGGGTCCCATACGTGTAATGGAGTGAGAAACAGGCCAGTGCGGAAGGCAGCTCTCAACTCACCTCTTGTTTATGAGGCTAGTACCCTTGCCCCGGGTGTGCCTGCAGGCCCTAAGCCAACCACCTAACTCAAAGGAACAACTCTGTAGGGAATTCCTGCTTCGGCTAAAATAGCCATGCCTCAGGGTGGACGCCTTGTGTGGTGTGCATGCGTGAGTGCACAGGAAGTGAGTCCAAAACCATTTTCCTTGTGAGACCCAGGCCACGGAAGAAGCCAGAACACGACTCCCCACTTGCTCCATGAAACTAGTACTGCGGCCCCACTTTTGAATGGAAGTCTAATAGCTAGCTTTGTAACTCGAAGAAACAACACTGTAGAGAAACCGTGCTTTAGCTACCGTCGACCTCTCTGTGGGCGAAGCAGTTTAGGGTGTACTGTGGCTGAGAGCCTGGCGACGGTTTCAATATCGTAATATCGGTGGAGAGACAGGCCGGTACAGAAGGCAGCTCTCAACCCACATCATGGTTATGGGGCTAGTACCGTTGCCCAGGGTGTGTGTGCAGGCTTAAACACAGCCACCTAACTCGAAGGAAAAACTCGGTTGAGAGCCTGTGCTTCAGGTAAAACAGCTGCTCCTGAGGGTGGCAGCATTTTGTTGTGTGCGTGCCTGAGAGCACTGCAAGGGAGTCCAAAGCTTTTTGCGAGTGAGACTCAGGCCCCAGTGAAAGGCAGAACACGACTCCCTATGTGTTTGACCAAGCTAGCACGGCAGCCCCACATTTGCATGGAAGTCTAATAGCTAGCGTTCTAACTCGAAGAAACTACACAGTAGAGAAACAGTGCTTTAGCTACCGTCGACCTCTAGACGGAGGAAGCATTACACGGAGTACCGTGGCTGAGAGCCTGGGAAACGGGTTCCATACGTGAAACCAAGGGAGAAATAGGTCCGGGCAGAAGGCACCTCTGGACTCAGCTCTTGCTACCTGAAGCTAACACTACTGCTCCATGTGTGCTTGGAATGCTATGTGCTCGACACTGACTGGGAAGAAACAAGCCTGTAAAGAATCCGAGCTGCAGCTCATTCGCCTACCAGGCTACTAACACCAAGAATCAATGCTGTAGCGTTACTGCGCTTTAGCTAACATTGCTGTTCCTGAAGCCGCAGGAGTTGTATAGTGCTCGTGTCTGAGAGACCGGGGAAAGGGTCCCATACGTGAAATGGAGTGAGAAACAGGCCAGTGCGGAGGGCAGCTCTGAAATCACCTCTTGTTTATGAGGCTCGTACCCTTGCCCCGGGTGTGCCTGCAGGCCATAAGCCAACCACCTAACTCAAAGGAACAACTCTGTAGGGAATTCCTGCTTCGGCTAAAAGAGCCATGCCTCAGGGTGGACGCATTGTGTGGTGTGCATGCGTGAGTGCACAGCAAGTGAGTCCAAAACCATTTTCCTTGTGAGACCCAGGCCCCGGAAGAAGCCAGAACACGACTCCCCACTTGCACCATGAAACTAGTACTGCGGCCCCACTTTTGAATGGAAGTCTAATAGCTAGCTTTCTAGCTCGAAGAAACAACACTGTAGAGAAACCGTGCTTTAGCTACCGTCGACCTCTCTGTGGGCGAAGCAGTTTAGGGTGTACTGTGGCTGAGAGCCTGGGGACGGTTTCCATATCGTAATATCGGGGGAGAGACAGGCCGGTACAGAAGGCAGCACTCAACCCACATCATGGTTATGGCGCTAGTACCGTTGCCCAGGGTGTGTGTGCAGGCTTAAACACAGCCACCTAACTCGAAGGAAAAACTCGGTTGAGAGCCTGTGCTTCAGGTAAAACAGCTGCTCCTGAGGGTGGCAGCATTTTGTTGTGTGCGTGCGTGAGAGCACTGCAAGGGAGTCCAAAGCTTTTTGCGAGTGAGACTCAGTCCCCAGCGAAAGGCAAAACACGACTCCCCATGTGTTTCATCACGCTAGCACGGGAGCTCCACTTTTGCATGGAAGTCTAATAGCTAGCGTTCTAACTCGAAGAAACAACACTGTAGAGAAACCGTGCTTTGGCTACCGTCGACCTCTCTGTGGGTGAAGCAGTTTATGGTGTACTGTCGCTGAGAGCCTGGGGACGGTTTCAATATCGTAATATCGGGGAGACAGGCCGGTACAGAAGGCAGCTCTCAACTCACATCATGGTTATGGGGCTAGTACCGTTGCCCTGGGTGTGTGTGCAGCCTTAAATACATCCACCTAACTCGAAGGAAAAACACGGTAGAGGATCCCTGCTTCAGCTAAAACAGCCGCTCCTGAGGGTGGAAGCATTTGGTTGTGTGCGTGCGTGAGAGGACTGCAAGGGAGTCCAAAGTTTCTGCGAGTGAGACTCAGGCCCCAGCAAAAGGTAGAACACGACTCCCCGTGTGTTCATTTAGCTAGCACTGCGGCCCTACTTTTGCATGGAAGTCTAAGAGCTAGCGTTCTAACTCGAAGAAACAACAGTGTAGAGAAACCGTGCTTTGGCTACCGTCGACCTCTCTGTGGGTGAAGCAGTTTAGGGTGTACTGTGGCTGAGAGCCTGGGGACGGTTTCAATATCGTACTATCGGGGGAGAGACAGGCCGGTACAGAAGGCAGCTCTCAACCCACATCATGGTTATGGGGCTAGTACCGTTGCCCAGGGTGTGTGTGCAGGCTTAAACACAGCCACCTAACTCGAAGGAAAAACTCGGTTGAGAGCCTGTGCTTCAGGTAAAACAGCTGCTCCTGAGGGTGGCAGCATTTTGTTGTGTGCGTGCGTGAGAGCACTGCAAGGGAGTCCAAAGCTTTTTGCGAGTGAGACTCAGGCCCCAGTGAAAGGCAAACACGACTCCCTATGTGTTTGACCAAGCTAGCACGGCAGCCCCACATTTGCATGGAAGTCTAATAGCTAGCGTTCTAACTCGAAGAAACTACACAGTAGAGAAACAGTGCTTTAGCTACCGTCGACCTCTAGACGGAGGAAGCATTCCACGGAGTACCGTGGCTGAGAGCCTGGGAAACGGGTTCCATACGTGAAACCAAGGGAGAAATAGGTCCGGGCAGAAGGCACCTCTGGACTCAGCTCTTGCTACCTGAAGCTAACACTACTGCTCCATGTGTGCTTGGAATGCTATGTGCTCGACACTGACTGGGAAGAAACAAGCCTGTCAAGAATCCGAGCTGCAGCTCATTCGCCTACCAGGCTACTAACACCAAGAATCAATGCTGTAGCGTTACTGCGCTTTAGCTAACATTGCCGTTCCTGAAGCCGCAGGAGTTGTATAGTGCTCGTGTCTGAGAGACCCGGGAAAGGGTCTCATACGTGAAATGGAGTGAGAAACAGGCCAGTGCGGAGGGCAGCTCTGAAATCACCTCTTGTTTATGAGGCTCGTACCCTTGCCCCGGGTGTGCCTGCAGGCCATAAGCCAACCACCTAACTCAAAGGAACAACTCTGTAGGGAATTCCTGCTTCGGCTAAAAGAGCCATGCCTCAGGGTGGACGCATTGTGTGGTGTGCATGCGTGAGTGCACAGCAAGTGAGTCCAAAACCAATTTCCTTGTGAGACCCAGGCCCCGGAAGAAGCCAGAACACGACTCCCCACTTGCTCCATGAAACTAGTACTGCGGCCCCACTTTTGAATGGAAGTCTAATAGCTAGCTTTCTAACTCGAAGAAACAACACTGTAGAGAAACCGTGCTTTAGCTACCGTCGACCTCTCTGTGGGCGAAGCAGTTTAGGGTGTACTGTGGCTGAGAGCCTGGGGACAGTTTCGATATCGTAATATCGGTGGAGAGACAGGCCCGTACAGAAGGCAGCTCTCAACCCACATCATGGTTATGGGGCTAGTACCGTTGCCCAGGGTGTGTTTGCAGGCTTAAACACAGCCACCTAACTCGAAGGAAAAACTCGGTTGAGAGCCTGTGCTTCAGGTAAAACAGCTGCTCCTGAGGGTGGCAGCCTTTTGTTGTGTGCGTGCGTGAGAGCACTGCAAGGGAGTCCAAAGCTTTTTGGGAGTGAGACTCAGTCCCCAGCGAAAGGCAAAACACGACTCCCCATGTGTTTCATCACGCTAGCACGGCAGCTCCACTTTTGCATGGAAGTCTAATAGCTAGCGTTCTAACTCGAAGAAACAACACTGTAGAGAAACCGTGCTTTGGCTACCGTCGACCTCTCTGTGGGTGAAGCAGTTTAGGGTGTACTGTGGCTGAGAGCCTGGGGACGGTTTCAATATCGTACTATCGGGGGAGAGACAGGCCGGTACATAAGGCAGCTCTCCACCCACATCATGGTTATGGGGCTAGTACCGTTGCCCAGGGTGTGTGTGCAGGCTTAAACACAGCCACCTAACTCGAAGGAAAAACTCGGTTGAGAGCCTGTGCTGCAGGTAAAACAGCTCCTCCTGAGGGTGGCAGCATTTTGTTGTGTGCGTGCGTGAGAGCACTGCAAGGGAGTCCATAGCTTTTTGCGAGTGAGACTCAGGCCCCAGCGAAAGGCAGAACACGACTCCCCATGTGTTTCATCACGCTAGCACGGCAGCCCCACTTTTGCATGGAAGTCTAACAGCTAGTGTTCTAACTCGAAGAAACAACACTGTAGAGAAACCGTGCTTTAGCTACCATCGACCTCTAGATGGAGGAAGCATTCCACGGAGTACCGTGGCTGAGAGCCTGGGGAACGGGTTCCATACGTGAAACCAAGGGAGAAAGAGGTCCGGGCAGAAGGCACCTCTGGACTCAGCTCTTGCTACCTGAAGCTAACACTACTGCTCCATGTGTGCTTGGAATGCTATGTGCTCGACACTGACTGGGAAGAAACAAGCCTGTCAAGAATCCGAGCTGCAGCTCATTCGCCTACCAGGCTACTAACACCAACAATCAATGCTGTAAATGTCCACAACAGCCAAACTGTGGAAAGAGCCAAGATGTCCATCAACAGATGAATGGATAAAGAAGATGTGGTATATATATACGAAGGAATATTAGGCAGCCATCAAAAGGAATAAGATCTTGCCATTTGCAACGACGTGGATGGAAGTGCAGGGTATTATGCTGAGCGAAATAAGTCAAACAGAGAAAGACATGTATCATATGACCTCACTGATACGAGGAATTCTTAATCTCAGGAAACAAACTGAGGGTTGATGGAGTGGGGGGTGGGGTGGGAGGGATGGGGTGACTGGGTGATGGACACTGGGGAGGGTATGTGTTCTGGTAAGTGCTGTGAATTGTGCAAGACTGTTGAATCTCAGATCTGTACCTCTGAAACAAATAATGCAATATAGGTTAAGAGAGAAAAAAAGAAGAAGAAGAATGTAGCAGGAGGGGAAGAATGAAGGGGAGGAAATCGCAGGGGGAGAAGAACCATGAAAGACAATGGACTCTGAAAAACAAACTGACGGTTCTAGAGGGGAGGGGGTTGGGAGGATGGGTTAGCCTGGTGATTGGTATTGAGGAGGGCACGTTCCGCATGGAGCATTGGGTGTTATGCACAAACAATGAATCATGGAACACTATATCTAAAACTAATGATGTAATGTATGGGGAGTAACAGAACAATAAAAAAAAATTAAAAAAAACTGCTTGGGTTGGGGGGGGTCCCAATTTCATGATTAGGCCTGTGTGTTCACATAATTAAACCTTGTTTTTTCTCTCCTGTTAAAAAAAAAAAAAAAAAAGAATCAATGTTGTAGCGTTACTGCGCTTTAGCTAACATTGCCATTCCTGAAGCCGCAGGAGTTGTATAGTGCTAGTGTGTGAGAGACCGGGAAAAGGGTCCCATACGTGAAATGGAGTGAGAATCAGGCCGGCGCACAAGGCAGCTCTCAACTCACCTCTTGTTTATGAGGCTAGTACCCTTGCCCCGGGTGTGCCTGCAGGCCATAAGCCAACCACCTAACTCAAAGGAACAACTCTGTAGGGAATTCCTGCTTCGGCTAAAATAGCCATGCCTCAGGGTGGACGCATTGTGTGGTGTGCATGCGTGAGTGCACAGGAAGTGAGTCCAAAACCATTTTCCTTGTGAGACCCAGGCCCCGGAAGAAGCCAGAACACGACTCCCGACTTGCTCCATGAAACTAGTACTGCGGCCCCACTTTTGAATGGAAGTCTAATAGCTAGCTTTCTAGCTCGAAGAAACAACACTGTAGAGAAACCGTGCTTCAGCTTCCGTCGACCTCTCTGTGGGCGAAGCAGTTTAGGGTGTACTGTGGCTGAGAGCCTGGGGACGGTTTCCATATCGTAATATTGGGGGAGAGACAGGCCGGTACAGAAGGCAGCACTCAACCCACATCATGGTTATGGGGCTAGTACCGTTGCCCAGGGTGTGTGTGCAGGCTTAAACACAGCCACCTAACTCGAAGGAAAAACTCGGTTGAGAGCCTGTGCTTCAGGTAAAACAGCTGCTCCTGAGTGTGGCAGCATTTTGTTGTGTGCGTGCCTGAGAGCACTGCAAGGGAGTCCAAAGCTTTTTGCGAGTGAGACTCAGGCCCCAGTGAAAGGCAGAACACGACTCCCTATGTGTTTGACCAAGCTAGCACGGCAGCCCCACATTTGCGTGGAAGTCTAATAGCTAGCGTTCTAACTCGAAGAAACTACACAGTAGAGAAACAGTGCTTTAGCTACCGTCGACCTCTAGACGGAGGAAGCATTCCACGGAGTACCGTGGCTGAGAGCCTGGGAAACGGGTTCCATACGTGAAACCAAGGGAGAAATAGGTCCGGGCAGAAGGCACCTCTGGACTCAGCTCTTGCTACCTGAAGCTAACACTACTGCTCCATGTGTGCTTGGAATGCTATGTGCTCAACACTGACTGGGAAGAAACAAGCCTGTAAAGAATCCCAGCTGCAGCTCATTCGCCTACCAGGCTACTAACACCAAGAATCAATGCTGTAGCGTTACTGCGCTTTAGCTAACATTGCCGTTCCTGAAGCCGCAGGAGTTGTATAGTGCTCGTGTCTGAGAGACCGGGGAAAGGGTCCCATACGTGAAATGGAGTGAGAAACAGGCCAGTGCGGAGGGCAGCTCTGAAATCACCTCTTGTTTATGAGGCTCGTACCCTTGCCCCGGGTGTGCCTGCAGGCCATAAGCCAACCACCTAACTCAAAGGAACAACTCTGTAGGGAATTCCTGCTTCGGCTAAAAGAGCCATGCCTCAGGGTGGACGCATTGTGTGGTGTGCATGCGTGAGTGCACAGCAAGTGAGTCCAAAACCATTCTCCTTGTGAGACCCAGGCCCCGGAAGAAGCCAGAACACGACTCCCCACTTGCTCCATGAAACTAGTACTGCGGCCCCACTTTTGAATGGAAGTCTAATAGCTAGCTTTCTAACTCGAAGAAACAACACTGTAGAGAAACCGTGCTTTAGCTACCGTCGACCTCTCTGTGGGCGATGCAGTTTAGGGTGTACTGTGGCTGAGAGCCTGGGGACGGTTTCCATATCGTAATATTGGTTATCGTAATATTGGGGGAGAGACAGGCCGGTACAGAAGGCAGCACTCAACCCACATCATGGTTATGGGGCTAGTACCGTTGCCCAGGGTGTGTGTGCAGGCTTAAACACAGCCACCTAACTCGAAGGAAAAACTCGGTTGAGAGCCTGTGCTTCAGGTAAAACAGCTGCTCCTGAGGGTGGCAGAATTTTGTTGTGTGCGTGCGTGAGAGCACTGCAAGGGAGTCCAAAGCTTTTTGCGAGTGAGACTCAATCCCCAGCGAAAGGCAAAACACGACTCCCCATGTGTTTCATCACGCTAGCACGGCAGCTCCACTTTTGCATGGAAGTCTAATAGCTAGCGTTCTAACTCGAAGAAACAACACTGTAGAGAAACCGTGCTTTGGCTACCGTCGACCTCTCTGTGGGTGAAGCAGTTTAGGGTGTACTGTGGCTGAGAGCCTGGGGACGGTTTCAATATCGTACTATCGGGGGAGAGACAGGTCGGTACATAAGGCAGCTCTACACCCACATCATGGTTATGGGGCTAGTACCGTTGCCCAGGGTGTGTGTGCAGGCTTAAACACAGCCACCTAACTCGAAGGAAAAACTCGGTTGAGAGCCTGTGCTGCAGGTAAAACAGCTGCTCCTGAGGGTGGCAGCATTTTGTTGTGTGCGTGCGTGAGAGCACTGCAAGGGAGTCCATAGCTTTTTGCGAGTGAGACTCAGGCCCCAGCGAAAGGCAGTACACGACTCCCCATGTGTTTCATCACGCTAGCACGGCAGCCCCACTTTTGCATGGAAGTCTAACAGCTAGTGTTCTAACTCGAAGAAACAACACTGTAGAGAAACCGTGCTTTAGCTACCATCGACCTCTAGATGGAGGAAGCATTCCACGGAGTACCGTGGCTGAGAGCCTGGGGAACGGGTTCCATACGTGAAACCAAGGGAGAAAGAGGTCCGGGCAGAAGGCACCTCTGGACTCAGCTCTTGCTACCTGAAGCTAACACTACTGCTCCATGTGTGCTTGGAATGCTATGTGCTCGACACTGACTGGGAAGAAACAAGCCTGTCAAGAATCCGAGCTGCAGCTCATTCGCCTACCAGGCTACTAACACCAACAATCAATGCTGTAAATGTCCACAATAGCCAAACTGTGGAAAGAGCCAAGATGTCCATCAACAGATGAATGGATAAAGAAGATGTGGTATATATATACAAAGGAATATTAGGCAGCCATCAAAAGGAATAAGATCTTGCCATTTGCAACGACGTGGATGGAAGTGGAGGGTATTATGCTGAGCGAAATAAGTCAAACAGAGAAAGACATGTATCATATGACCTCACTGATACGAGGAATTCTTAATCTCAGGAAACAAACTGAGGGTTGATGGAGTGCGGGGTGGGGTGGGAGGGATGGGGTGACTGGGTGATGGACACTGGGGAGGGTATGTGTTCTGGTAAGTGCTGTGAATTGTGCAAGACTGTTGAATCTCAGATCTGTACCTCTGAAACAAATAATGCAATATAGGTTAAGAGAGAAAAAAAGAAGAAGAAGAATGTAGCAGGAGGGGAAGAATGAAGGGGAGGAAATCGCAGGGGGAGAAGAACCATGAAAGACAATGGACTCTGAAAAACAAACTGACGGTTCTAGAGGGGAGGGGGTTGGGAGGATGGGTTAGCCTGGTGATGGGTATTGAGGAGGGCACGTTCCGCATGGAGCACTGGGTGTTATGCACAAACAATGAATCATGGAACACTATATCTAAAACTAATGATGTAATGTATGGGGAGTAACATAACAATAAAAAAATTAAAAAAAAACTGCATGGGGTGGGGCGTCCCAATTTCATGATTAGGCCTGTGTGTTCACATAATTAAACCTTGTTTTTTCTCTCCTGTTAAAAAAAAAAAAAAAGAATCAATGTTGTAGCGTTACTGCGCTTTAGCTAACATTACCATTCCTGAAGCCGCAGGAGTTGTATAGTGCTAGTGTATGAGAGACCGGGAAAAGGGTCCCATACGTGAAATGGAGTGAGAAACAGGCCGGTGCAGAAGGCAGCTCTCAACTCACCTCTTGTTTATGAGGCTAGTACCCTTGCCCCGGGTGTGCCTGCAGGCCATAAGCCAACCATCTAACTCAAAGGAACAACTCTGTAGGGAATTCCTGCTTCGGCTAAAATAGCCATGCCTCAGGGTGGACGCATTGTGTGGTGTGCATGCGTGAGTGCACAGGAAGTGAGTCCAAAACCATTTTCCTTGTGAGACCCAGGCCCCGGAAGAAGCCAGAACACGACTCCCGACTTGATCCATGAAACTAGTACTGCGGCCCCACTTTTGAATGGAAGTCTAATAGCTAGCTTTCTAGCTCGAAGAAACAACACTGTAGAGAAACCGTGCTTTAGCTACCGTCGACCTCTCTGTGGGCGAAGCAGTTTAGGGTGTACTGTGGCTGAGAGCCTGGGGACGGTTTCCATATCGTAATATCGGTGGAGAGACAGGCCGGTACAGAAGGCAGCTCTCAACCCACATCATGGTTATGGGGCTAGTACCGTTGCCCAGGGTGTGTGTGCAGGCGTAAACACAGCCACCTAACTCGAAGGAAAAACTCGGTTGAGAGCCTGTGCTTCAGGTAAAACAGCTGCTCCTGGGGGTGGCAGCATTTTGTTGTGTGCGTGCCTGAGAGCACTGCAAGGGAGTCCAAAGCTTTTTGTGAGTGAGACTCAGGCCCCAGTGAAAGACAGAACACGACTCCCTATGTGTTTGACCAAGCTAGCACGGCAGCCCCACATTTGCGTGGAAGTCTAATAGCTAGCGTTCTAACTCGAAGAAACTACACAGTAGAGAAACAGTGCTTTAGCTACCGTCGACCTCTAGACGGAGTAAGCATTACACGGAGTACCGTGGCTGAGAGCCTGGGAAACGGGTTCCATACGTGAAACCAAGGGAGAAATAGGTCCGGGCAGAAGGCACCTCTGGACTCAGCTCTTGCTACCTGAAGCTAACACTACTGCTCCATGTGTGCTTGGAATGCTATGTGCTCGACACTGACTGGGAAGAAACAAGCCTGTAAAGAATCCCAGCTGCAGCTCATTCGCCTACCAGGCTACTAACACCAAGAATCAATGCTGTAGCGTTACTGCGCTTTAGGTAACATTGCCGTTCCTGAAGCCGCAGGAGTTGTATAGTGCTCGTGTATGAGAGACCGGGGAAAGGGTCCCATACGTGAAATGGAGTGAGAAACAGGCCAGTGCGGAGGGCAGCTCTGAAATCACCTCTTGTTTATGAGGCTCGTACCCTTGCCCCGGGTGTGTGTGCAGGCTTAAACACAGCCACCTAACTCGAAGGAAAAACTCGGTTGAGAGCCTGTGCTTCAGGTAAAACAGCTGCTCCTGAGGGTGGCAGCCTTTTGTTGTGTGCGTGCGTGAGAGCACTGCAAGGGAGTCCAAAGCTTTTTGCGAGTGAGACTCAGTCCCCAGCGAAAGGCAAAACACGACTCCCCATGTGTTTCATCACGCTAGCACGGCAGCTCCACTTTTGCATGGAAGTCTAATAGCTAGCGTTCTAACTCGAAGAAACAACACTGTAGAGAAACCGTGCTTTGGCTACCGTCAACCTCTCTGTGCGTGAAGCAGTTTATGGTGTACTGTCGCTGAGAGCCTGGGGACGGTTTCAATATCGTAATATCGGGGAGACAGGCCGGTACAGAAGGCAGCTCTCAACTCACATCATGGTTATGGGGCTAGTACCGTTGCCCTGGGTGTGTGTGCAGGCTTAAATACAGCCACCTAACTCGAAGGAAAAACACGGTAGAGGATCCCTGCTTCAGCTAAAACAGCCGCTCCTGAGGGTGGAAGCATTTGGTTGTGTGCGTGCGTGAGAGGACTGCAAGGGAGTCCAAAGTTTCGGCGAGTGAGACTCAGGCCCCAGCAAAAGGTAGAACACGACTCCCCGTGTGTTCATTTAGCTAGCACTGCGGCCCTACTTTTGCATGGAAGTCTAAGAGCAAGCGTTCTAACTCGAAGAAACAACACTGTAGAGAAACCGTGCTTTGGCTACCGTCGACCTCTCTGTGGGTGAAGCAGTTTAGGGTGTACTGTGGCTGAGAGCCTGGGGACGGTTTCAATATCGTACTATCGGGGGAGAGACAGGCCGGTACATAAGGCAGCTCTCCACCCACATCATGGTTATGGGGCTAGTACCGTTGCCCAGGGTGTGTGTGCAGGCTTAAACACAGCCACCTAACTCGAAGGAAAAACTCGGTTGAGAGCCTGTGCTGCAGGTAAAACAGCTGCTCCTGAGGGTGGCAGCATTTTGTTGTGTGCGTGCGTGAGAGCACTGCAAGGGAGTCCAAAGCTTTTTGCGAGTGAGACTCAGGCCCCAGCGAAAGGCAGAACACGACTCACCATGTGTTTCATCACGCTAGCACGGCAGCCCCACTTTTGCATGGAAGTCTAACAGCTAGTGTTCTAACTCGAAGAAACAACACTGTAGAGAAACCGTGCTTTAGCTACCATCGACCTCTAGATGGAGGAAGCATTCCACGGAGTACCGTGGCTGAGAGCCTGGGGAACGGATTCCATACGTGAAACCAAGGGAGAAAGAGGTCCGGGCAGAAGGCACCTCTGGACTCAGCTCTTGCTACCTGAAGCTAACACTACTGCTCCATGTGTGCTTGGAATGCTATGTGCTCGACACTGACTGGGAAGAAACAAGCCTGTCAAGAATCCGAGCTGCAGCTCATTCGCCTACCAGGCTACTAACACCAACAATCAATGCTGTAAATGTCCACAATAGCCAAACTGTGGAAAGAGCCAAGATGTCCATCAACAGATGAATGGATAAAGAAGATGTGGTATATATATACAAAGGAATATTAGGCAGCCATCAAAAGGAATAAGATCTTGCCATTTGCAACGACGTGGATGGAAGTGGAGGGTATTATGCTGAGCGAAATAAGTCAAACAGAGAAAGACATGTATCATATGACCTCACTGATACGAGGAATTCTTAATCTCAGGAAACAAACTGAGGGTTGATGGAGTGCGGGGTGGGGTGGGAGGGATGGGGTGACTGGGTGATGGACACTGGGGAGGGTATGTGTTCTGGTAAGTGCTGTGAATTGTGCAAGACTGTTGAATCTCAGATCTGTACCTCCGAAACAAATAATGCAATATAAGTTAAGAGAGAAAAAAAGAAGAAGAAGAATGTAGCAGGAGGGGAAGAATGAAGGGGAGGAAATCGAAGGGGGAGAAGAACCATGAAAGACAATGGACTCTGAAAAACAAACTGACGGTTCTATAGGGGAGGGGGTTGGGAGGATGGGTTAGCCTGGTGATGGGTATTGAGGAGGGCACGTTCCGCATGGAGCACTGGGTGTTATGCACAAACAATGAATCATGGAACACTATATCTAAAACTAATGATGTAATGTATGGGGAGTAACATAACAATAAAAAAATTAAAAAAAAACTGCATGGGGTGGGGGGTCCCAATTTCATGATTAGGCAGGTGTGTTCACATAATTAAACCTTGTTTTTTCTCTCCTGTTAAAAAAAAAAAAAAGAATCAATGTTGTAGCGTTACTGCGCTTTAGCTAACATTGCCATTCCTGAAGCCGCAGGAGTTGTATAGTGCTAGTGTGTGAGAGACCGGGAAAAGGGTCCCATACGTGAAATGGAGTGAGAAACAGGCCGGTGCAGAAGGCAGCTCTCAACTCACCTCTTGTTTATGAGGCTAGTACCCTTGCCCCGGGTGTGCCTGCAGTCCATAAGCCAACCACCTAACTCAAAGGAACAACTCTGTAGGGAATTCCTGCTTCGGCTAAAATAGCCATGCCTCAGGGTGGACGCATTGTGTGGTGTGCATGCGTGAGTGCACAGCAAGTGAGTCCAAAACCATTTTCCTTGTGAGACCCAGGCCCCGGAAGAAGCCAGAACACGACTCCCCACTTGCTCCATGAAACTAGTACTGCGGCCCCACTTTTGAATGGAAGTCTAATAGCTAGCTTTCTAGCTCGAAGAAACAACACTGTAGAGAAACCGTGCTTTAGCTACCGTCGACCTCTCTGTGGGCGAAGCAGTTTAGGGTGTACTGTGGCTGAGAGCCTGGGGACGGTTTCCATATCGTAATATCGGTGGAGAGACAGGCCGGTACAGAAGGCAGCTCTCAACCCACATCATGGTTATGGGGCTAGTACCGTTGCCCAGGGTGTGTGTGCAGGCTTAAACACAGCCACCTAACTCGAAGGAAAAACTCGGTTGAGAGCCTGTGCTTCAGGTAAAACAGCTGCTCCTGAGGGTGGCAGCATTTTGTTGTGTGCGTGCGTGAGAGCACTGCAAGGGAGTCCAAAGCTTTTTGCGAGTGAGACTCAGGCCCCAGTGAAAGGCAGAACACGACTCCCTATGTGTTTGACCAAGCTAGCACGGCAGCCCCACATTTGCATGGAAGTCTAATAGCTAGCGTTCTAACTCGAAGAAACTACACAGTAGAGAAACAGTGCTTTAGCTACCGTCGACCTCTAGACGGAGGAAGCATTACACGGAGTACCGTGGCTGAGAGCCTGGGGAACGGGTTCCATACGTGAAACCAAGGGAGAAAGAGGTCCGGGCAGAAGGCACCTCTGGACTCAGCTCTTGCTACCTGAAGCTAACACTACTGCTCCATGTGTGCTTGGAATGCTATGTGCTCGACACTGACTGGGAAGAAACAAGCCTGTCAAGAATCCGAGCTGCAGCTCATTCGCCTACCAGGCTACTAACACCAACAATCAATGCTGTAAATGTCCACAATAGCCAAACTGTGGAAAGAGCCAAGATGTCCATCAACAGATGAATGGATAAAGAAGATGTGGTATATATATACAAAGGAATATTAGGCAGCCATCAAAAGGAATAAGGTCTTGCCATTTGCAACGACGTGGATGGAAGTGGAGGGTATTATGCTGAGCGAAATAAGTCAAACAGAGAAAGACATGTATCATATGACCTCACTGATACGAGGAATTCTTAATCTCAGGAAACAAACTGAGGGTTGATGGAGTGGGGGGTGGGGTGGGAGGGATGGGGTGACTGGGTGATGGACACTGGGGAGGGTATGTGTTCTGGTAAGTGCTGTGAATTGTGCAAGACTGTTGAATCTCAGATTTGTACCTCCGAAACAAATAATGCAATATAGGTTAAGAGAGAAAAAAAGAAGAAGAAGAATGTAGCAGGAGGGGAAGAATGAAGGGGAGGAAATCGAAGGGGGAGAAGAACCATGAAAGACAATGGACTCTGAAAAACAAACTGACGGTTCTAGAGGGGAGGGGGTTGGGAGGATGGGTTTGCCTGGTGATGGGTATTGAGGAGGGCACGTTCCGCATGGAGCACTGGGTGTTATGCACAAACAATGAATCATGGAACACTATATCTAAAACTAATGATGTAATGTATGGGGAGTAACATAACAATAAAAAAATTAAAAAAAAACTGCATGGGGTGGGGGGGTCCCAATTTCATGATTAGGCCTGTGTGTTCACATAATTAAACCTTGTTTTTTCTCTCCTGTTAAAAAAAAAAAAAAAAAGAATCAATGTTGTAGCGTTACTGCGCTTTAGCTAACATTGCCATTCCTGAAGCCGCAGGAGTTGTATAGTGCTAGTGTATGAGAGACCGGGAAAAGGGTCCCATACGTGAAATGGAGTGAGAAACAGGCCGGTGCACAAGGCAGCTCTCAACTCACCTCTTGTTTATGAGGCTAGTACCCTTGCCCCGGGTGTGCCTGCAGGCCATAAGCCAACCACCTAACTCAAAGGAACAACTCTGTAGGGAATTCCTGCTTCGGCTAAAATAGCCATGCCCCAGGGTGGACGCATTGTGTGGTGTGCATGCGTGAGTGCACAGGAAGTGAGTCCAAAACCATTTTCCTTGTGAGACCCAGGCCACGGAAGAAGCCAGAACACGACTCCCGACTTGTTCCATGAAACTAGTACTGCGGCCCCACTTTTGAATGGAAGTCTAATAGCTAGGTTTCTAGCTCGAAGAAACAACACTGTAGAGAAACCGTGCTTTAGCTACCGTCGACCTCTCTGTGGGCGAAGCAGTTTAGGGTGTACTGTGGCTGAGAGCCTGGGGACGGTTTCCATATCGTAATATCGGGGGAGAGACAGGCCGGTACAGAAGGCAGCTCTCAACCCACATCATGGTTATGGGGCTAGTACCGTTGCCCAGGGTGTGTGTGCAGGCTTAAACACAGCCACCTAACTCGAAGGAAAAACTCGGTTGAGAGCCTGTGCTTCAGGTAAAACAGCTGCTCCTGAGGGTGGCAGCCTTTTGTTGTGTGCGTGCGTGAGAGCACTGCAAGGGAGTCCAAAGCTTTTTGCGAGTGAGACTCAGTCCCCAGCGAAAGGCAAAACACGACTCCCCATGTGTTTCATCACGCTAGCACGGCAGCTCCACTTTTGCATGGAAGTCTAATAGCTAGCGTTCTAACTCGAAGAAACAACACTGTAGAGAAACCGTGCTTTGGCTACCGTCGACCTCTCTGTGGGTGAAGCAGTTTATGGTGTACTCTCGCTGAGAGCCTGGGGACGGTTTCAATATCGTAATATCGGGGAGACAGGCCGGTACAGAAGGCAGCTCTCAACTCACATCATGGTTATGGGGCTAGTACCGTTGCCCTGGGTCTGTGTGCAGGCTTAAATACAGCCACCTAACTCGAAGGAAAAACACGGTAGAGGATCCCTGCTTCAGCTAAAACAGCCGCTCCTGAGGGTGGAAGCATTTGGTTGTGTGCGTGCGTGAGAGGACTGCAAGGGAGTCCAAAGTTTCTGCGAGTGAGACTCAGGCCCCAGCAAAAGGTAGAACACGACTCCCCGTGTGTTCATTTAGCTAGCACTGGGGCCCTACTTTTGCATGGAAGTCTAAGAGCTAGCGTTCTAACTCGAAGAAACAACACTGTAGAGAAACCGTGCTTTGGCTACCGTCGACCTCTCTGTGGGTGAAGCAGTTTAGGGTGTACTGTGGCTGAGAGCCTGGGGATGGTTTCAATATCGTACTATCGGGGGAGAGACAGGCCGGTACAGAAGGCAGCTCTCCACCCACATCATGGTTATGGGGCTAGTACCGTTGCCCAGGGTGTGTGTGCAGGCTTAAACACAGCCACGTAACTCGAAGGAAAAACTCGGTTGAGAGCCTGTGCTGCAGGTAAAACAGCTGCTCCTGAGGGTGGCAGCATTTTGTTGTGTGCGTGCGTGAGAGCACTGCAAGGGAGTCCATAGCTTTTTTCGAGTGAGACTCAGGCCCCAGCGAAAGGCAGAACACGACTCCCCATGTGTTTCATCACGCTAGCACGGCAGCCCCACTTTTGCATGGAAGTCTAACAGCTAGTGTTCTAACTCGAAGAAACAACACTGTAGAGAAACCGTGCTTTAGCTACCATCGACCTCTAGATGGAGGAAGCATTCCACGGAGTACCGTGGCTGAGAGCCTGGGGAACGGGTTCCATACGTGAAACCAAGGGAGAAAGAGGTCCGGGCAGAAGGCACTTCTGGACTCAGCTCTTGCTACCTGAAGCTAACACTACTGCTCCATGTGTGCTTGGAATGCTATGTGCTCGACACTGACTGGGAAGAAACAAGCCTGTCAAGAATCCGAGCTGCAGCTCATTCACCTACCAGGCTACTAACACCAACAATCAATGCTGTAAATGTCCACAATAGCCAAACTGTGGAAAGAGCCAAGATGTCCATCAACAGATGAATGGATAAAGAAGATGTGGTATATATATTCAAAGGAATATTAGGCAGCCATCAAAAGGAATAAGATCTTGCCATTTGCAACGACGTGGATGGAAGTGGAGGGTATTATGCTGAGCGAAATAAGTCAAACAGAGAAAGACATGTATCATATGACCTCACTGATACGAGGAATTCTTAATCTCAGGAAACAAACTGAGGGTTGATGGAGTGGGGGGTGGGGTGGGAGGGATGGGGTGACTGGGTGATGGACACTGGGGAGGGTATGTGTTCTGGTAAGTGCTGTGAATTGTGCAAGACTGTTGAATCTCAGATCTGTACCTCTGAAACAAATAATGCAATATAGGTTAAGAGAGAAAAAAAGAAGAAGAATGTAGCAGGAGGGGAAGAATGAAGCGGAGGAAATCGCAGGGGGAGAAGAACCATGAAAGACAATGGACTCTGAAAAACAAACTGACGGTTCTAGAGGGGAGGGGTTTGGGAGGATGGGTTAGCCTGGTGATGGGTATTGAGGAGGGCACGTTCCGCATGGAGCACTGGGTGTTATGCACAAACAATGAATCATGGAACACTATATCTAAAACTAATGATGTAATGTATGGGGAGTAACATAACAATAAAAAAATTAAAAAAAAACTGCATGGGGTGGGGGGTCCCAATTTCATGATTAGGCCTGTGTGTTCACATAATTAAACCTTGTTTTTTCTCTCCTGTTAAAAAAAAAAAAAAGAATCAATGTTGTAGCGTTACTGCGCTTTAGCTAACATTGCCATTCCTGAAGCCGCAGGAGTTGTATAGTGCTAGTGTATGAGAGACCGGGAAAAGGGTCCCATACGTGAAATGGAGTGAGAAACAGGCCGGTGCAGAAGGCAGCTCTCAACTCACCTCTTGTTTATGAGGCTAGTACCCTTGCCCCGGGTGTGCCTGCAGGCCATAAGCCAACCACCTAACTCAAAGGAACAACTCTGTAGGGAATTCCTGCTTCGGCTAAAATAGCCATGCCTCAGGGTGGACGCATTGTGTGGTGTGAATGCGTGAGTGCACAGGGAGTGAGTCCAAAACCATTTTCCTTGTGAGACCCAGGCCCTGGAAGAAGCCAGAACACGACTCCCGACTTGCTCCATGAAACTAGTACTGCGGCCCCCCTTTTGAATGGAAGTCTAATAGCTAGCTTTCTAGCTCGAAGAAACAACACTGTAGAGAAACCGTGCTTTAGCTACCGTCGACCTCTCTGTGGGCGAAGCAGTTTAGGGTGTACTGTGGCTGAGAGCCTGGGGACGGTTTCCATATCGTAATATCGGTGGAGAGACAGGCCGGTACAGAAGGCAGCTCTCAACCCACATCATGGTTATGGGGCTAGTACCGTTGCCCAGGGTGTGTGTGCAGGCTTAAACACAGCCACCTAACTCGAAGGAAAAATTCGGTTGAGAGCCTGTGCTGCAGGTAAAACAGCTGCTCCTGAGGGTGGCAGCATTTTGTTGTGTGCGTGCGTGAGAGCACTGCAAGGGAGTCCATAGCTTTTTGCGAGTGAGACTCAGGCCCCAGCGAAAGGCAGAACACGACTCCCCATGTGTTTCATCACGCTAGCACGGCAGCCCCACTTTTGCATGGAAGTCTAACAGCTAGTGTTCTAACTCGAAGAAACAACACTGTAGAGAAACCGTGCTTTAGCTACCATCGACCTCTAGATGGAGGAAGCATTCCACGGAGTACCGTGGCTGAGAGCCTGGGGAACGGGTTCCATACGTGAAACCAAGGGAGAAAGAGGTCCGGGCAGAAGGCACCTCTGGACTCAGCTCTTGCTACCTGAAGCTAACACTACTGCTCCATGTGTGCTTGGAATGCTATGTGCTCGACACTGACTGGGAAGAAACAAGCCTGTCAAGAATCCGAGCTGCCGCTCATTCGCCTACCAGGCTACTAACACCAACAATCAATGCTGTAAATGTCCACAACAGCCAAACTGTGGAAAGAGCCAAGATGTCCATCAACAGATGAATGGATAAAGAAGATGTGGTATATATATACAAAGGAATATTAGGCAGCCATCAAAAGGAATAAGATCTTGCCATTTGCAACGACGTGGATGGAAGTGGAGGGTATTATGCTGAGCGAAATAAGTCAAACAGAGAAAGACATGTATCATATGACCTCACTGATACGAGGAATTCTTAATCTCAGGAAACAAACTGAGGGTTGATGGAGTGGGGGGTGGGGTGGGAGGGATGGGGTGACTGGGTGATGGACACTGGGGAGGGTATGTGTTCTGGTAAGTGCTGTGAATTGTGCAAGACTGTTGAATCTCAGATCTGTACCTCTGAAACAAATAATGCAATATAGGTTAAGAGAGAAAAAAGAAGAAGAAGAATGTAGCAGGAGGGGAAGAATGAAGGGGAGGAAATCGAAGGGGGAGAAGAACCATGAAAGACAATGGACTCTGCAAAACAAACTGACGGTTCTAGAGGGGAGGGGGTTGGGAGGATGGGTTAGCCTGGTGATGGGTATTGAGGAGGGCACGTTCCGCATGGAACACTGGGTGTTATGCACAAACAATGAATCATGGAACACTATATCTAAAACTAATGATGTAATGTATGGGGAGTAACATAACAATAAAAAAATTAAAAAAAACCTGCATGGGGTGGGGGGGGGTCCCAATTTCATGATTAGGCCTGTGTGTTCACATAATTAAACCTTGTTTTTTCTCTCCTGTTAAAAAAAAAAAAAAAAAAGAATCAATGTTGTAGCGTTACTGCGCTTTAGCTAACATTGCCATTCCTGAAGCCGCAGGAGTTGTATAGTGCTAGTGTATGAGAGACCGGGAAAAGGGTCCCATACGTGAAATAGAGTGAGAAACAGGCCGGTGCACAAGGCAGCTCTCAACTCACCTCTTGTTTATGAGGCTAGTACCCTTGCCCCGGGTGTGCCTGCAGGCCATAAGCCAACCACCTAACTCAAAGGAACAACTCTGTAGGGAATTCCTGCTTCGGCTAAAAGAGCCATGCCTCAGGGTGGACGCATTGTGTGGTGTGCATGCGTGAGTGCACAGCAAGTGAGTCCAAAACCATTTTCCTTGTGAGACCCAGGCCACGGAAGAAGCCAGAACACGACTCCCGACTTGCTCCATGAAACTAGTACTGCGGTCCCAGTTTTGAATGGAAGTCTAATAGCTAGCTTTCTAGCTCGAAGAAACAACACTGTAGAGAAACCGTGCTTTAGCTACCGTCGACCTCTCTGTGGGCGAAGCAGTTTAGGGTGTACTGTGGCTGAGAGCCTGGGGACGGTTTCAATATCGTAATATCGGTGGAGAGACAGGCCGGTACAGAAGGCAGCTCTCAACCCACATCATGGTTATGGGGCTAGTACCGTTGCCCAGGGTGTGTGTGCAGGCTTAAACACAGCCACCTACCTCGAAGGAAAAACTCGGTTGAGAGCCTGTGCTTCAGGTAAAACAGCTGCTCCTGAGGGTGGCAGCATTTTGTTGTGTGCGTGCCTGAGAGCACTGCAAGGGAGTCCAAAGCTTTTTGCGAGTGAGACTCCGGCCCCAGTGAAAGGCAAAACACGACTCCCCATGTGTTTCATCACGCTAGCACGGCAGCTCCACTTTTGCATGGAAGTCTAATAGCTAGCGTTCTAACTCGAAGAAACAACACTGTAGAGAAACCGTGCTTTGGCTACCGTCGTCCTCTCTGTGGGTGAAGCAGTTTATGGTGTACTGTCGCTGAGAGCCTGGGGACGGTTTCAATATCGTAATATCGGGGAGACAGGCCGGTACAGAAGGCAGCTCTCAACTCACATCATGGTTATGGGGCTAGTACCGTTGCCCTGGGTGTGTGTGCAGGCTTAAATACAGCCACCTAACTCGAAGGAAAAACACGGTAGAGGATCCCTGCTTCAGCTAAAACAGCCGCTCCTGAGGGTGGAAGCATTTGGTTGTGTGCGTGCGTGAGAGGACTGCAAGGGAGTCCAAAGTTTCTGCGAGTGAGACTCAGGCCCCAGCAAAAGGTAGAACACGACTCCCCGTGTGTTCCTTTAGCTAGCACTGCGGCCCTACTTTTGCATGGAAGTCTAAGAGCTAGCGTTCTAACTCGAAGAAACAACACTGTAGAGAAACCGTGCTTTGGCTACCGTCGACCTCTCTGTGGGTGAAGCAGTTTAGGGTGTACTGTGGCTGAGAGCCTGGGGATGGTTTCAATATCGTACTATCGGGGGAGAGACAGGCCGGTACATAAGGCAGCTCTCCACCCACATCATGGTTATGGGGCTAGTACCATTACCCAGGGTGTGTGTGCAGGCTTAAACACAGCCACCTAACTCGAAGGAAAAACTCGGTTGAGAGCCTGTGCTGCAGGTAAAAGAGCTGCTCCTGAGGGTTTCAGCATTTTGTTGTGTGCGTGCGTGAGAGCACTGCAAGGGAGTCCATAGCTTTTTGCGAGTGAGACTCAGGCCCCAGCGAAAGGCAGAACACGACTCCCCATGTGTTTCATCACGCTAGCACGGCAGCCCCACTTTTGCATGGAAGTCTAACAGCTAGTGTTCTAACTCGAAGAAACAACACTGTAGAGAAACCGTGCTTTAGCTACCATCGACCTCTAGATGGAGGAAGCATTCCACGGAGTACCGTGGCTGAGAGCCTGGGGAACGGGTTCCATACGTGAAACCAAGGGAGAAAGAGGTCCGGGCAGAAGGCACCTCTGGACTCAGCTCTTGCTACCTGAAGCTAACACTACTGCTCCATGTGTGCTTGGAATGCTATGTGCTCGACACTGACTGGGAAGAAACAAGCCTGTCAAGAATCCGAGCTGCAGCTCATTCGCCTACCAGGCTACTAACACCAACAATCAATGCTGTAAATGTCCACAATAGCCAAACTGTGGAAAGAGCCAAGATTTCCATCAACAGATGAATGGATAAAGAAGATGTGGTATATATATACAAAGGAATATTAGGCAGCCATCAAAAGGAATAAGATCTTGCCATTTGCAACGACGTGGATGGAAGGGGAGGGTATTATGCTGAGCGAAATAAGTCAAACAGAGAAAGACATGTATCATATGACCTCACTGATACGAGGAATTCTTAATCTCAGGAAACAAACTGAGGGTTGATGGAGTGGGGGGTGGGGTGGGAGGGATGGGGTGACTGGGTGATGGACACTGGGGAGGGTATGTGTTCTGGTAAGTGCTGTGAATTGTGCAAGACTGTTGAATCTCAGATCTGTACCTCTGAAACAAATAATGCAATATAGGTTAAGAGAGAAAAAAAGAAGAAGAAGAATGTAGCAGGAGGGGAAGAATGAAGCGGAGGAAATCGAAGGGGGAGAAGAACCATGAAAGACAATGGACTCTGAAAAACAAACTGACGGTTCTAGAGGGGAGGGGGTTGGGAGGATGGGTTAGCCTGGTGATGGGTATTGAGGAGGGCACGTTCCGCATGGAGCATTGGGTGTTATGCACAAACAATGAATCATGGAACACTATATCTAAAACTAATGATGTAATGTATGGGGAGTAACAGAACAATAAAAAAAAATAAAAAAAAACTGCTTGGGTTGGGGGGGGTCCCAATTTCATGATTAGGCCTGTGTGTTCACATAATTAAACCTTGTTTTTTCTCTCCTGTTAAAAAAAAAAAAAAAAAGAATCAATGTTGTAGCGTTACTGCGCTTTAGCTAACATTGCCATTCCTGAAGCCGCAGGAGTTGTATAGTGCTAGTGTATGAGAGACCGGGAAAAGGGTGCCATACGTGAAATGGAGTGAGAAACAGGCCGGTGCACAAGGCAGCTCTCAACTCACCTCTTGTTTATGAGGCTAGTACCCTTGCCCCGGGTGTGCCTGCAGGCCATAAGCCAACCACCTAACTCAAAGGAACAACTCTGTAGGGAATTCCTGCTTCGGCTAAAAGAGCCATGCCTCAGGGTGGACGCATTGTGTGGTGTGCATGCGTGAGTGCACAGGAAGTGAGTCCAAAACCATTTTCCTTGTGAGACCCAGGCCACGGAAGAAGCCAGAACACGACTCCCGACTTGCTCCATGAAACTAGTACTGCGGCCCCACTTTTGAATGGAAGTCTAATAGCTAGCTTTCTAGCTCGAAGAAACAACACTGTAGAGAAACCGTGCTTTAGCTACCGTCGACCTCTCTGTGGGCGAAGCAGTTTAGGGTGTACTGTGGCTGAGAGCCTGGGGACGGTTTCCATATCGTAATATCGGTGGAGAGACAGGCCGGTACAGAAGGCAGCTCTCAACGCACATCATGGTTATGGGGCTAGTACCGTTGCCCAGGGTGTGTGTGTAGGCTTAAACACAGCCACCTAACTCGAAGGAAAAACTCGGTTGAGAGCCTGTGCTTCAGGTAAAACAGCTGCTCCTGAGGGTGGCAGCATTTTGTTGTGTGCGTGCGTGAGAGCACTGCAAGGGAGTCCAAAGCTTTTTGCGAGTGAGACTCAGCCGCAGTGAAAGGCAGAACACGACTCCCTATGTGTTTGACCAAGCTAGCACGGCAGCCCCACTTTTGCATGGAAGTCTAATAGCTAGCGTTCTAACTCGAAGAAACTACACAGTAGAGAAACAGTGCTTTAGCTACCGTCGACCTCTAGACGGAGGAAGCATTCCACGGAGTACCGTGGCTGAGAGCCTGGGAAACGGGTTCCATACGTGAAACCAAGGGAGAAATAGGTCCGGGCAGAAGGCACCTCTGGACTCAGCTCTTGCTACCTGAAGCTAACACTACTGCTCCATGTGTGCTTGGAATGCTATGTGCTCAACACTGACTGGGAAGAAACAAGCCTGTAAAGAATCCCAGCTGCAGCTCATTCGCCTACCAGGCTACTAACACCAAGAATCAATGCTGTAGCGTTACTGCGCTTTAGCTAACATTGCCGTTCCTGAAGCCGCAGGAGTTGTATAGTGCTCGTGTCTGAGAGACCGGGGAAAGGGTCCCATACGTGAAATGGAGTGAGAAACAGGCCAGTGCGGAGGGCAGCTCTGAAATCACCTCTTGTTTATGAGGCTCGTACCCTTGCCCCGGGTGTGCCTGCAGGCCATAAGCCAACCACCTAACTCAAAGGAACAACTCTGTAGGGAATTCCTGCTTCGGCTAAAAGAGCCATGCCTCAGGGTGGACGCATTGTGTGGTGTGCATGCGTGAGTGCACAGCAAGTGAGTCCAAAACCATTCTCCTTGTGAGACCCAGGCCCCGGAAGAAGCCAGAACACGACTCCCCACTTGCTCCATGAAACTAGTACTGCGGCCCCACTTTTGAATGGAAGTCTAATAGCTAGCTTTCTAACTCGAAGAAACAACACTGTAGAGAAACCGTGCTTTAGCTACCGTCGACCTCTCTGTGGGCGAAGCAGTTTAGGGTGTACTGTGGCTGAGAGCCTGGGGACGGTTTCCATATCGTAATATCGGTGGAGAGACAGGCCGGTACAGAAGGCAGCACTCAACCCACATCATGGTTATGGGGCTAGTACCGTTGCCCAGGGTGTGTGTGCAGGCTTAAACACAGCCACCTAACTCGAAGGAAAAACTCGGTTGAGAGCCTGTGCTTCAGGTAAAACAGCTGCTCCTGAGGGTGGCAGCATTTTGTTGTGTGCGTGCGTGAGAGCACTGCAAGGGAGTCCAAAGCTTTTTGCGAGTGAGACTCAGTCCCCAGCGAAAGGCAAAACACGACTCCCCATGTGTTTCATCACGCTAGCACGGCATCTCCACTTTTGCATGGAAGTCTAATAGCTAGCGTTCTAACTCGAAGAAACAACACTGTAGAGAAACCGTGCTTTGGCTACCGTCGACCTCTCTGTGGGTGAAGCAGTTTATGGTGTACTGTCGCTGAGAGCCTGGGGACGGTTTCAATATCGTAATATCGGGGAGACAGGCCGGTACAGAAGGCAGCTCTCAACTCACATCATGGTTATGGGGCTAGTACCGTTGCCCTGGGTGTGTGTGCAGGCTTAAATACAGCCACCTAACTCGAAGGAAAAACACGGTAGAGGATCCCTGCTTCAGCTAAAACAGCCGCTCCTGAGGGTGGAAGCATTTGGTTGTGTGCGTGCGTGAGAGGACTGCAAGGGAGTCCAAAGTTTCTGCGAGTGAGACTCAGGCCCCAGGAAAAGGTAGAACACGACTCCCCGTGTGTTCCTTTAGCTAGCACTGCGGCCCTACTTTTGCATGGAAGTCTAAGAGCTAGCGTTCTAACTCGAAGAATCAACACTATAGAGAAACCGTGCTTTGGCTACCGTCGACCTCTCTTTGGGTGAAGCAGTTTAGGGTGTACTGTGGCTGAGAGCCTGGGGACGGTTTCAATATCGTACTATCGGGGGAGAGACAGGCCGGTACAGAAGGCAGCTCTCCACCCACATCATGGTTATGGGGCTAGTACCGTTGTCCAGGGTGTGTGTGCAGGCTTAAATGAAGCCACCTAACTCGAAGGAAAAACTCGGTTGAGAGCCTGTGCTGCAGGTAAAAGAGCTGCTCCTGAGGGTGGCAGCATTTTGTTGTGTGCGTGCGTGAGAGCACTGCAAGGGAGTCCATAGCTTTTTGCGAGTGAGACTCAGGCCCCAGCGAAAGGCAGAACACGACTCCCCATGTGTTTCATCACGCTAGCACGGCAGCCCCACTTTTGCAGGGAAGTCTAACAGCTAGTGTTCTAACTCGAAGAAACAACACTGTAGAGAAACCGTGCTTTAGCTACCATCGACCTCTAGATGGAGGAAGCATTCCACGGAGTACCGTGGCTGAGAGCCTGGGGAACGGGTTCCATACGTGAAACCAAGGGAGAAAGAGGTCCGGGCAGAAGGCACCTCTGGACTCAGCTCTTGCTACCTGAAGCTAACACTACTGCTCCATGTGTGCTTGGAATGCTATGTGCTCGACACTGACTGGGAAGAAACAAGCCTGTCAAGAAT